>NW_009939555.1:1620-2113 GCF_000696875.1 Nestor notabilis | reverse complement strand
GTAGTAGAATCATTGCAGTATCGTCCCTAAACCCTGTCCGGGGCCTAGAAGAGTCTGGGAAATTCAAGTGTTAAATATGCATCGTAGAGCGGAGGAACCTCTGCCGGATCCCACAGATTTAGGGCTGATAATGTAGAAACGTGTATTTGCACATCTACCCCACCACCACCCAAAGCATGTACACGGACTTCACAAATAGAGATAGAGATCACATACTACCTCCAAACAATGTGTCACCGTGAGGATTATTAAGATTAAGAGATTCAGGATCCTGTCTTAAAATAGAAGGTTTACAGGATAAATTTGTCACCAAACATGTAAAATAACTTCCTTTGCAGGAGTACCATCCTCACTGGTGCATCCAGTATCGGTGGTGTCAGCTTAAGAGAGAATGAGCAGGGTGCTAACGAAGTCCCTCTTTAAGAAAAGATAAAACCTGCCCTGTGTGGGGAGAGTCTGCTCTGACTTCCCGTATGGCTCCCGCCCTGTCCCG
>NW_009939555.1:0-1379 GCF_000696875.1 Nestor notabilis | reverse complement strand
CCTCTGGCAGTTTAAAGCCATCAACCAACCTCCACAGCCAGCCTGGCTAGTTCTGGGGAAAAATAATACCCCAAAATTTCTGGGTTCAGAGGCACAACACCTGAAAGACACCCAGAGGATAACAGGCTGTCACACAGGCATTAGGACATGGCAGCGAGGAAGAGGCAGTGCAGCTTTAGACAGCGTACAGGAAAGCAGAACGACACAGGCGAGGGCAGTGAGCATCTGCCTTGCATTTGTATCAAGAGTGATAAATGGAAAGGAGCTCAAAGAGCCTCGGCTGAAGGAACCAGGAGGCTGGAGGCGTTAGAAAGGGAAAGGAAAGA
This sequence comes from Nestor notabilis, assembly GCF_000696875.1. Classification (NCBI taxonomy): domain Eukaryota; kingdom Metazoa; phylum Chordata; class Aves; order Psittaciformes; family Psittacidae; genus Nestor; species Nestor notabilis. Next base: position 1,053 of record NW_009939555.1, on the reverse strand, counting down.
GATTCTCACTATCATAGGTACAGCAGAATCAGTAAACTAAGCGGGGAGGCATGAGTGATCCGTAAACATTTGAATGGACAAGGGCCTGTAGGGACAGGACAAGAGGAATGGCTTTAGCTTGACACAGCGGAGATTGAAATGAGATCTTAGGCAGTTCTACTTCCCTGTGAGGGTGCTGACACATGTTGCCCAGAGATGGCGCGATTAAGAGACGGGAAGCAGCTTGATGCAAGCAAGATGTCACTTTATTACAGTTATTCTTGTACATTTATACCCTTTCTGTTAATCGTGTCTCTTAATGATTGGCACGTTCTATACATGAGCCACAAGCTAATTGGCTGAGTTAAATTATATTAAGCTATTGATTACACAATCATCTTTATTCTAACAATCTTGCTAAATGTTTACTAAGTTTCACAATAATCACAAAGGACAAGTTTTTCTTTTCTTAAGGCTGGTTGCTTTCTTTCTTCACGTCCCCCGCCACCTGTGATTGCTGACAATGCATAGGGTCAGTAACTTTCTATAGTTACCTTTATAGGGCCATTAACTTAGTAACTTTCTACCCATAAATAGGGCTTTTTCTCTATCTTATTTCTCCCATGGTTTGTGACCTACAAGTTTCAACACGTCTCCTTCTATCAGCTGAACAATACTAGGAGTTCTGCGGAGAATAGCCAAGTCCTGTCCGACACAGAGGAGCTGTGCCTGTCCCATCCCTGGCAGTGTCCAAGGCCAGGCTGCACACAGGGGCTTGGAGAAACCTGCTCTAGTGGAAGGTCTCCCTGCCCATGGCAGAGGGTTTGAAATGCATGAGCTTTCAGCTCCATTCAAACACAAACCAGTCTGGGATTCTATGATGTGACCTGAGTGCTCCCCACCAAGATGCACACAGACACACACGCTCATCTTCAACAGTTCTCGGTTCACTGGTTTTGCCACATCACTGTGTTACTGGTGCTGGACTCCTATTCTCAGGAAGCCCTGGGCTTCGTCCCACTGCTTGGCAACCCTGCAGCTGAGCAGCCTTCCTCCCAGCTCACAAAAATTCCG
>NW_009939554.1:19208-45865 GCF_000696875.1 Nestor notabilis | reverse complement strand
TTTGCGGCGAGAGGTTCAAATACAGAAATCAGGCTAAATCAGATGTATTTCTGCGATTTCGGTTTTCAACAAGACCCTGCCAGTTTTGTGGCTTTCGGATTTCAATGATCTTCTCTCTGTGTTCACTGTGAAGGTGCCACAGGATGAGCACGGCGCTTCCTCAGCCGTGATCTGTTCCCTCAGTCAGTGGCGCTGCAAGTGCCTTGCTTCTTGTTTATAACAACACCATGAAAACTGAGCATGCAGGTTTTAAGGCTTGAACATAAAGGATATCAAAGGCTTCTAAAGACAAACCAGGGCTACAAATCAAATCTAGTTGAAAGGCAGCAGGCTGGTTACACATGAGCTGGCGTTAGTGTCAGCCTACAAACCACTAACGAGGACCTGAGGTAAAAGCCAGAACAGCTTTCAAGCAAACTTTGGGTTGTCTGATTTTGACTAATGCAATATGACTACCAGTAGGTGAATAGAAACTCCATCTACTTTATTGGTAAGAAATGAAAGTATCTATCTGCCTTGGACCATGCTAAACCCAGTGCTTACAGCAGAAGCTTGATGACGCTTTCATTTCACACTAAAGTCAAAACATCGTCATCTTCAAACAACATGGGTATGGGATACCCCCAGGTCTGAGCTGTACTGGTTCTTTACCTCAGGCAAATGGCCTAGGTGGTTGCTGAAAAGGGGTATTGGCAGGAGCAGGCTGAACTGAAGAGGTAGAGATGACCGGAGTGTGGAACTGCAGGAACTGTCATGCCTTACAAGACCTTGCCAGATTCACATACGGGAGCTCACCCGAGTGAATTTCTTGTCAGAAGACATGTAAGGATCAAAGTGTTGGATATCTGATGGCAAGTACAGGTGATTCAGAATCGTGTAAGAAGATAATCTAATAAAATTATGAGGAGAAAGGTGTGTACAAGTCATGTGAAACTAAAATCAAGAAACTAATTGGGAAAACCCATTTTTCACCCCTGCTCCCCTGTAGTCTCTGTACACCATTACATCTGAAAAAAACAACAAGAATCAGAAAAGAATGACTCATTCCACTCCAAATAATACAGGAAATATATGTCAAATGCTATGCGGGATGACAGCTACAGTGTAAGATGTGCCTTATACAATCTAAAGCTTAAAAAAGCAAGGATGAACAGAGTAGACTATCATTAGAAAGTAATACCAAAGCAGTTTCTTATAGTTCAAATTATGTTTTAGGCACTTAATGAAGCAGGAAGGCTGAGCACTAACTCTGAGGATGCTTTAAGTGGATACTGTAAGGACGTTAAAATGTTTATACTGCAAATGTGTAAGATTGTTACGTAACTAACAGGATTATGACTACTACTATCCAGTAAGGCCATTTAGTTAGGAGGAGGATATTGTACTTACTGTCTTGCTTTTCCAGTAAAACCTATCTTAGTCTCCTTGAACAAAGACAGACTGACCTAACTGTACAGTTTCACAGAAATATGTTTTCCTGTACAGTTCATTGTCACTCAGGACTTGCAGCGTCCATTTGTTTGCAAGCTGTGGTCCTTGGCAGAAATACTGTTTTACTCGGTTGTATAAAATGTCATAGGAATGATGGGAAAGAGAGGTATGTGCTGAAGTGAAGGGGCACTTCTTTAGTGTTGGTGATGGAAAGTAATACATATATACATATACAAATCATTTTACTTTAACTGAAATAAATTGGGGACGAAAGGAAAATGGTTTCAAAGCTGCTCTTTAGTATGCTGCTGAATTCCTTGTCTTTGAATTGATCTAAATTCAAAATTCAAGGCTGGTTTTCCTTAACATTCAGTAATGAGTATGAATTTGTAAGTTTAGGGTATTGGAATAATCAAGGTTTGGATTTGTCTCATCTGTGATTGGTGGAAGGCTTGAAGAAATATGAATTTAGTCTAGATTTGTCATTTCAGTGCTTGGGACTGAATGCAACTTTACAGCTGGCATCTGAAAAGTTATCTAATGTTTCAAGCGCAGTAGAAAATGACAGTATTTATAAAATGCACACAGCATGTAATGCTAACTACTACGTTCTGAGCATATAATGCAAAAAATATACTTTCAGCAGTTGCACAGAAAAGTAGGTTATTAATAGATTTTTAAGAAAACTGTTTTATTGGAATTAATAATTAAAATAATTCTGTAAGGAATTTTTGGTGGTTGTTTTGTTTTGTTTTGCTTTAAAGATGATTCTTAATAGAAACTTCTCCCTAAAGAAGGGGAAGTAACTTATAAAGACATGGATGGCGTTTGGTTTATTTTATTATTAGGCACAAGCTCTTTAACGTAAGTCATTTTGGATACTAAATTGTCTTTTGAAAGCCAAAGGGCTCTTCTGAAGTACTTTGTTCTATGCGCATTATGGCTTCAGTACAGTAGAGTTAAAGAACCTAGATTTCATAATGTAATTGAAAATGACTCAATTTTATCCTAGTCAAAGGATGGGACAGTATATTTTTCTAAGCTGAACATGTTCACGACAGCTGACCAGTACTGCAGATAAGGATGAGTCTAACAGTAACTATTATGCCTTTCAAAGTAATGATTCTATTAAATAGTCACGGAAGCACTTTACAAAGCAGTGAGAACAAACACTTGTGCAGATTTAAGCTCAATGGCTATAACAAAAATGATCTTGTCTGATAAAGCTGACAAGAAATGTCTCTAAGCAATAGTTTTGCTGATGGCACCGAAAAGTAATGAAAATAAAAATTAGAAATAAAGATTTTCCTACTCACTCCACTAAAACAGTGCAGGAGTGAGGAAGGCAGTAAAATAGATTCCTTGATGAAAACGTTCCAACAAAGGATATTCTGAGGGTATGATTCTGTGTCTGTTAGACATAGAAATCAAAACTTCAATATAGTGAAACTATTCTAAAAAATGAAGTACAAATAATTCATAGTATTTCTTTTCACGCTGTGCTTTATCACTGGCTCCTTTTGTTACTTTCAGTAACTAAAGGAAATGCTGCTAGTTCTGAACTATTGTTATATCTTTCATAGACACACTGTAGACATACCTTTAAAGATAAACTAAAGATAACTAAAGAAGATGTGCTTGAGACTTCTAGCTTGTTCTTTCTATATTATATTATGTTACATTACATTATGTAGTACCTGAATACACTCACCCTGTGTAATTTCAAGGCCAGATTAGAAGGCCAGAAATAATTGCAATTTTTCTTTGAAGCAGAACTAAGTGTGGGTCCTGTCATCCAATGACCATAAAGCTGTCAATGGAAACTTTGCTTACTGTGCTTCCTGATAAGATTGTTTATGGTTGACCACATGGTCCATTTAGTTCATTACTATGTCCTGTGCTTGCTTCATCAGAAGAGCTTGAGATTAGGTAAGAGAGTATGTCCAAACTCAGCAGTGGTAAACTTCTCCCCAATTCCTGCAGACATTTTAAGATTCAAAGCACAATGACTCCTATCTTCTCCCAGCCTATTTCCGTTATTCTCTCTGAGCTGTATTTGATCACATATTATTTGTGATGTCTAACATGTTTTACTGAAATGCTTCTACATCTTGTACTTCTTGCCTGCCAACAGGAAAAACACAAGTTGTAAAATGTTCCAGATAACAAAAATTGAGAGTAAGCACTTCAGGGTAGGACAGTGGAGCAGTGAAATAGTTTTCCCTAGCAATTAAACCTTGTGGAAAGTTTTTTAACATGGAATTCTAATTTAATGCTATCTACATATAGAAGATCTGTAGAAAACTGGAACATTTAATACCTAAGGCAAATCAAGATGAAATAAAGCCATAGAAGTGAACAGAATACTTTTATTTCCCAGGTAGAATTTTCTGTAAGGTGCAAGTTGGCATTAGCTGAACATCGAATTGCAAAGTCAAAATTATGGGGTTTTGTTCCAAGGACATCCTTAGCTCATGTCATTCTTTTTACAAAATAAGCAAAAGGTACCATTTCCAGAATTGTGGAGGAAATATTCCAACTGTATATTTGCTTAGATTTCACCTTCTCTTAGAGCTCCTTCAACACAGTTCCTTGATCTTAAAAAACAAAACTACTTAACATCAAGATAACAGGTAATATTTCTTTCTTTTCAGTTGATATTCCTCCCTCCCATAGTGGTTGCAATGTGAAATCAGACTGCCTCAGATTTGGCAGCCTTTTGGTTTTGTACCAAATCATCCATTTGTCCAAACACTTTCAGAATTCAAGAAGATGCAATCTCTATCTGTGAGCTCATTCTTTTATTCTTATGTGGGTTATTACACAAAAAAACCCACCTTTATGCGTAAGTAAATAAATTACTTTTTTTTTAATGCAATTTTTCATGCAACTCTCACATGGATCCTATGTATATGCGTGCGTAGCATAGCCTCATAGAGTTGTTTGTAAAAGCTATTTAAAAGGGGTTTAATTCTTGTTGTCTTGAGAAATTGTTACAGCTATGTTCAGGGACTTTTTGTTTTATTCTACTCAATCACAATCCCTTCTGCACCATGTTCTTGTCTTAAATCTTTCTGAGGTTTTGCTTTCCCAGGCTATTGCCACAGGCAGGTAGTGGGGGATCAGGTTTTATCAATCACTGAGGTAGCTGAAAGTGGGAAAAAAATTATGATTACTGTTTCTGTCTCTGTTTTTGAGGGTCTCCAGCACTAAACAGTTTCAGAAGGAATGGTGCCATATAGATTGTATTCTGCTTTTACTGATTACAGCTCAGTAATCTTTACCTCCTACGTACAGACCAAAACATAACTTCAGAAAAGGCAGTGGCACTCCCTGTTGCTCATTCTCACTAAAGCTGGCACTCACCTACAAGGATTACAGTGAAAATAGACTTTCTGATGCTTTAAAACATATGAAAGTATTCCAATCCCCTTTTCCATGTCATTTGACTGAAAGTGAAGAAAATGACAGGCCGAGGGAGTGCCAATTATGAAAATCTCTAACCTGATTTTGACAAATGTGCATAGAATTCATCTACTCTTGGAAGATTCAGAAAAAAATAGTGGTGTCTTAAGGGGCCGTATCTGTGTGGGTAAGATAACTGCTTAATAATGCACAGTTATACAGATCAGCCTTCAGGAGCATTCCATTGTATTGTGTCTGCAGTGCGCTTAATATAACATGCCTGTGCTTTTTACACTCCCAGTGTTCCTTTCAGTTTATCACTGGTTGCTAGATGTTATCTTCGCATTTGTGAGAATGACAGTTGAAGACTGATAACATGACATGACAAGGTACTGAAAGACTGTTTGGGGGCTTTTGTGTTTTGTTTTGTGGGGGGTTTTAATAATCGATGTTCATGTTACATGAGTTTTCATACTCAACTTGGTTTTGCCCTGAGGTAACTGGGTAGTAGTCTAACAGGCTTTTCAGAGCCTGTATTTTAGGAGATACAGAGGTGTTATTAGAAGCAACTCCCTAAAGAAGAAGTAATACATGCAGTTCATTTATCAAAGATAAATGGTATTTAAACTAGTTAGCAGTCAATACACCTGATGAATTCTTCTTTAGTGCTCTTTGTAACCAGGATTCTCAGTCTGCTGTATGTTACTTTGTATTTGTTCGAAGATATTCCCACTAAAACCCCTCTGTGCGGGTGTGTGCTGTGCAGAGAAGTTTCTGTTAGATCTATGAGTAGGAGGTTGCACAGCTCTTCTGTACAAGAGTAATCAGGGATAACAGAATGGCCATGAAAAGAATGATATTTTGGACCAGTTTTCTATTTTAGTTTGGGACTCATAGCAGCATTTATCATGCAATGTGTGCTGTTCCACACAGCTTTCACTTTTAAGATTTTAAATCTCACAAAACCCATAAACCCATTTGTATTTCTGTACTCCTTGCTTGTCTTGTAATACACTTGGAATTCAAATGCTTTCTAAACCAAATGACTTTTAGCTATGATACCTGTGTGCAGCCTGAAGAGGTTTGTCAATCCCTTTCATATTTAGCTTTTTTTACCTAAAAAAGAAGAAAAAAATGTAGTAAGATGCCACAGAGAACCACCTGAAAGAGGCGCTGATCTGCTACTTGACAATTTGTTGTATTTTTTCATAGTACTGCTTCAAAAACCCTTTTGGTTCATTTGAACTTAATTTCAGACACCTGTGGAAGTAAGATCCCATTGCCCTATGTATTAAGTGATATTTTGAAAGCCCTGAAGTGCTCAGAAATTGCCTCAGGATATAGTGTGCAATGAGGATAGTAACGAAATACTTTAGTATAGAAGGGAGCTCTGGAAAGTGCCCAGTGAAATCCTCTGCTCAACGCAGGGTTACCATCAACACTAATACCGGTTGCTCAGGGCTGTTTCCAGTCGAGTTTCGAGTACCTCCAAAGATGGAAATCCCATAACTCTTCAAGGAGGTGACCACTCTTGTTGACATTATTTTCTTATGACAAGGAAACATTCTCATTGTTGCAGTTTCTGTCCACTGATTCTTAACTGTTCTCTCACCTCGAAGGTCTCTCTCTGCCATTTCTGTAACTCCCATTCACCAGTGGAAGACTGAAACAGCTGCTTCTTTTGCCAGCTCTTATTTTCTCAAGGCTAAACCCACTGAACCAGTTCAGCCTCTCTTCATACCTCATATGCTTCACTCTCGTCATGAGAGGATCTAAACTTGGTCTGAGTACTTGAGATGCAGTCTGAAAAGTGACAAATAAAGAAAGAAGAAACTGAATTCTTGTACATTGCAACAAACTGGTACTAAATGGCAATAGAAAACCTACAGTATCTAGGGCAGTGATTACATCCAGTATTGTATCTTCATCATTTCACGAAACCACATAATATTGACTTCATATACATCTCTGCTAAGGCTTATAAAATCATTTCTGTTCCCTAAATGATTTCAACATGCACATGAATGGCAGCCCTTGTATGTTTCTTGCCTGATCTTGTATGTGGGCTGTAAAATGATGGACAATTACAAGACAGGTTCTTGACACAATCAGGGACCTGTGTCAAATATTTTCTTTTAGTAACTGCATATATAAGTGACCCATGAAAACAGGATGAAGCCCTATCTGCTCACAAATGGTATGTTTTGTTTATGTTAGTTGTACTGACCAAAATGAATCTTGATAGCTTTCCTAGACTCTATAATAAAGAGTGAATACTTTGAGTGATAGTTCAATACCAGTGGAAAAAAATCTGATTTCAGTTTTATCAAGAAAAATAAAAGCTAATTTGGGATACAAATGCAGTTTCTGGTTCAGCATTATAAGTAATCCTATTTGAGTAGCAAAAGGCAATAGATTTTTTGTTCTTCATGTTATTTAGATTGAAAGGTATTTCTAACGCATCATTTATTCTGTTATTGTTCATCATGGCAGACTTGATGTAATTATTCCTAACTTTCCTATAATAGGTAGCTTAGTAGAAATAGGAATGTTCCTAGAAAAACTAACTGTACAATTCCCTGTGGGCAGCTTGGTCCACTGCTTCCTTCTCCCAGAGTATCTCTGACACTAAGTAAGGTATGTAATGACAATATGCTTAAAGAAAGACGCTGTCGGAACCTAGGTCATTCCACAGAAGTAACCTTATTTTCCCTTTTGAACTCCTCTAACTTGTCTTGCCCTGCCATCGATAATGATCTGCTCTTGTTAATTTAATAAACACTAATAATTAATATAGTAATAAGAGCATAAAAAATATTTTCATCAATGTACAAGTGTAGTACAATCCATGTAAGTCTTAAGTGGATTCAGACGTGTTCTTTGTGAGTGATGACTTGCACCACACGTTTTCCTTTTATTCATTTTTAGGGACTAAAGAACACTTGTGCTTTGTGAGAGGATATGCCACTAAGCTTCCTCAAGGTAAGCTGCTGCTTGTTAAGGAACAGAAAAAAGGTTTTATCTAGATGCGTGTTGATCTTTAGTGAGAGACTAGACTATTGAGTAATGAACTTTGCTTTCAGCTGGACTGTGATTGTTTGAAATCTTTTAATACGAGTTTAACTTTATTTTCATTCATTTCTATACCAGCAGCACTTTTTGTTCACATCCCAAGAGATCTGAGGCCTTCATTTGTCATTTCCAGGCTTTTTAACAAGATGGTAGGAGATACTGTTACAAATTTTGCAATCATGTTTTCTGAGATGTAATTCGAGTTTTGGTGAACACCGAAGAAAAGCATGCAGTAAGTGAGTAGTAGTAGGGTTTTGGGCCAAGAAACCTTTGAAAGAGGAAAAAAAAATCCCAGGAACAGTGGGAACATAAAGAATTTATGTCCTATGTGTTGAGAATTTAAAGAGAAAGGTCAAAATCTAGAATAAAGAATTTTGCCTTTTAACCTTTGTGAGGTTTCAGCACTGTAAACAGACTGATTGGGCTTTTTTGATACAATTAGGAAGTGTAGAAAATTAAGTGCTGCTTTGATCATCTTTGCAAAATCTTTGCAAGCCATGCAACGCTTAGCTATAAATCTTTTAGTTTCTGTGTCAGATTCTACCATGATCACAATGGCTTGAGATTTTGAGAAAAGATGAAGGATAGCATATGTCTTCAGAATTAGTCTGCTCTCTCTGCCATGTTTCAGCAGGAAGATGCTATGGGATACATAAATCAGGAAAGTAACCTGTCTGTCTCCTGATTTGGTATGCTAGAATACAGCTGTCTCTGTGGTAATATGTTCTTTAATGCTTTGTTGAACCTGTTCTTAGAGAAATGAAAATGCATGTGCTTGACACGCTTGTGTAGTTGCTTGGTTGATCAAAATAGATTTTTCTTAGCTTTTTCTCCCTCACCCATCTTTTCGTGGGCATCATTATCCATTACTTACAATTATTCTGAGAACAACATCTGAAGCTTCTTTGCTAAACTTCTTCTAAAATGCCTGCATAATGTACACAGAGCAGTGTCCTTTTGGACATAGGATAAAAAATGAATAGGACTTCACGTTTTTTAACAGTTGGCTCCAGCTGCTGGACTTCTCCCTGTATTAAAATCACTTAAAATCTCTTCTCAGTTCTGTTCAGAAGGCACATTATCTCTGAAGGGTAGATAAAGTAGAACTGGCAGATCTAGCATTTCTTGATGAGATGTGCGTGTATTAAAATATGCAGTTCTCTGAGGCAACATATAAAACATGCATAACCTACTATAATGAGATGCCAGAAAGTACTGTTAGTAAGGGCTGAAATATTTGGAAGTGATATGAAGGAACATGCCATGCAGGCCTCACTTCTGTGAAATGAATGTTGGAGTTAGCTGTGTAGTCCAGGACAAAATATACCTGTTACTATTGACACTATTTATATTATAGCATGCAGATATATACTGTAAAATCATTGCAGTAGCAACAGTTCTTCTTCCTGTGCTTTTCTTTCCAGTAGAGTGTGATAGAAAGTAGAAGAGGGAAGAGTACTCTTATTACCAATATTTTGCAGCGGAGGGGAAGGCTGAAAGATGTTAACAGAATTTGTCTGGCATTAGACAGATAAATGACAGGATAATGAACCATTTTGAAAATCTATGTTCTTACAGTATAGTTCCATATTCTGCATACTTTAAAATTTTGAATAAGATAGAATGATATTAAAAGGGGAATAATTATTTTGCTCAGAATTGCATTATCCTTTTCAATAATAATCTATATTAATGAAATAAACAGTTGACATTGGTACATGGTGATAAGGAGTACCCTGTTGTTGCCTCACAGGTAATTCTGTTATTTAGTCCATCTTTTCCAATAGTCTCAATCTCTGAGCAACTTTTTAATAGTACTTAGGACAAGATGCTGCGTGCTGTGAACATAGAATTTCACATGCAAATTAAACAGACACGGGATGTAATTACATCAGACAGTCCAGCAGTAAGAGTTATGGCCCTGAGTAAACTAGAAATCTGAGAATACAAAGAACAGATTTACCGAATGTGACACCTAAGGCAGCTCCTGATGTGTAAACGTGTTTGAAACATGGCTTTATCTTGAGTAGAGGTGGCATTCAGCTTGTAGTCGGTGTCCCTGTGTGGCTGGACTCTTAAGTCCCAAACATGTCTGTGGGCTGACATGTTTCAGTCTTCCGTTTAGACACACAATTGAAAACCACCTTCTTAGAAATACAAATCGGAAGAAACCAAAGCAGAAAGCTCTCTGCCTTTCTAGTTAGAGTGTAATATTTAGATTACACTATAACTAGATTGACCTAGGAAATTCAAGAGTTTAAAGTCCATTGCAGCCATCATGCAAACACTAGGTTTGAGCACTTAATAGGTTCAAACATGAATTACTATCTCCCATTGACATCAGGAAAGAAAATCAGTTGTCATGTTGCATACTCATGATTTAGTTCCAACTGATATTCACCAGGAGTAGATGGAAAAAGCTCTGTTCTTTTTGTATTGAGGTTTCCTGATTCTTAGGTATATTACTTGCCACAAAGGGGGAAAAGGGATGGTTCTCATGGGAAAAACATGAGTGTGAGCCCACAGTAATTGTTATTGTGCTTCACACAGAGATCTATTATCACAGTATATATAGAGCTGAGTGTTAATGTTAATGTATGATCTATTTATTTGTAGAGGACTCTTTTAACTTACTTTAACTGCATGCTATTTGTTGTTCTAAAGTACTTTCTTATCAAATTACATGGTAGAAACTGGGCTTACTATTTGTCAACCATACATGGAGCTCACCCTTGCCCCCCCAGATAACCATACTGGCTGGGGTAGTAACACTCAGAAATGTCTCAACAGGCAGTCATGTTTCAGAGGAGAGGGAACACTATACAGAACTTTATCTTTCATTGCCATTCATTTCATTTTATTTAGCATCTGGGGAACAAATAGAAGGAATTATGAAGGATTCTTCTTGGGCACACAGGAAATGTGCTAAAACACTTTCACTTGTGTAATTTGGAGACTGTGTAGACACAGCTTACAAACATCTATATCTTATTAATGCCACGTGTTAATATTAACAATAATAAACCTAAGAATATATTTCTTATAAATTTGTCTTCATTGTTTATGATATAGTTATGGAAAGTTGAAAGTGCAGGGCTTGGGAGGGCTGAATATTATTTTTTGTCATTTATTTTTTTATCATTTCAGACTCTGATTTCATGTATATGCATAGATTTACTATTGTAGCAAATCTGGCTTTCGGGTCTTGATTGTTTTGTGGTTTTTTAAGTGAGCATGAAGGTATTTGTAGCATTACTAAGAAAAACATGAATGTGAAATCTACAAAGATTCTGCCTATGAAAGCACATTACACTGTCAACTTTAATGCCTGTTCTTTAATAGAAATTAGGGTTGAATAAGAAACTAAATGCATAGTTCTGAGTTTCTGAATTTCTCTGTCAATGAAGCAGTAACTGCCTTCGTTGTAGGTAAGTACTAGTTGTACTGTTCCTGTAACAGCGGATACCTTGTCAGCGGCTCCAAACTGCTAGCATCAATTCCTGCCAGACTTCAGGCACAACATTGCTGGTATTTTCTGTGAATACTGTTAAAGTCACCTTGTGCTTTGAAATGCTACTGAACTTCTAAATGACAGCATATAATTAATATAAAATAATATTATCTGCTGTCTTTACAATATAGCCATCATACCAGTGCTACACCTAACAGAAAAAATCACTGATTTCATAGCATGCCCATCATTCTCTCTTTGCCCCTTCTTTGCCTATGTGCTTGTGTTGCAAAATGTAACCCTTTTGTTATTTTAAAGACAACTGTTGCAAAATGTAACCCTTATTTATTTGTTATTTTAACAGATAACTGAAACCAGAGAAGTAAGTAGAACAACAATTACTGTGGGAGCTGAATAACTGGCAGCACTTACAGAAGAAAGAGAAGTAAATATATAAAAACAAAACCTAACTTTTTTTGGTGTGTGTGCCTCAAGGTGTCTGTGGCCATAGTTTGCATTGACTGAAATGCCTTTTATCATTCTTAAACATAGTCCTGCTATAAGCAATCAATATTTGGGTTGGGGGGCTTATCTTTTTGACAAAACCTGCAAGATTGATTACCTGCATCAGTACTATTTTTAGAAATAATTCATCAAGGCTGTACAGACACCTTGATGTGTGTGATAATATTAACATATTTTGAGCCTCCCCTCTCATCCCCACCACATCTAAAGCAAGATTAGCTAAAGCTTTAGCCTTTTACAACTTGGAAAGAATTAATATATCAAGGCAAATGAAGCAAGAACTGGCTATACTGATATGTCCTCAAATTCACACAAACCATTTAGCATCTCTTCATAACAATCTGGAAGTCCCTGCACAACACAGGCATGTTCTTGCAGAGGTAGCTGGTCGGAGCTATACAGTCTGCATACTGAAGTATAAGGGAAGAAACAAGTATATGGCTTGGATGAAGATAAAATACTTAAAGGCACAGTAAATCATGACAGTATCTTGTTACTTTACAGTGTAGAGAACAGCACTTCACAATAAAGATAATAAGAGTATCATTAATTCCCCTGTGAAAAGCCAGTCAAAGATAAAAAGACAGCTTTCAATGAGGAAAGCAGACCAGTTGCCAACCAGGGTAAAAGCATGCTGCTCTATCCCAGTGCAGCTGGCCATTCTGAACCTTTTTCAGAAGAATAAAATCCATATTTTCATTTACCAAATTTTTTCCTGAACCATGAAAATTACCGTAGATGAGTATAAAGATGAGAACAGAGAAACTGAATGTTCTCAAATGGAAGTTCAGAGGCAATTCAAGCTGTTCTTACAAGAAGAATGTCAGTATTCTCCCTGAGTGATTATACAAACATTCTAAACAACTTTTATTTCTTCTTATTCTAGAATTCTGTTTTTAAAGTTGATTAATATCTTAAACTGGTTGCTGATGCTATGAAGACCAATTTGTAAGAGTAAATTCTTGTAGCTTGGGAAGCTTCAGTGTAGCATTTTCATAGCTGATTATCGTGGATTGTTAGACTCATTTTTGGATGGGTGTAGACCTGGTATATGTGGGGTTTTATTTGGCCTGGGTTACTATAATGTGTACTGCAATCAGATGGGATGATTTCATAGGGGATGGATTGCTCACTTTTATCTTTGTGTGATACTGTAAAAAGTGTTCACCATCAGAAGCTCTTGTACTTTTCCTTTTCTACAGAAAGGAAAGGCATTCAAACTACTCTTTTACCCACAGCAGAGTATTTCTTTAGCTTTATAGATATTCTTTGTTTATTGGTAGTCCCCTGTAGAACTCCCTTTCAAACTCAAAATTTGGGTCATACTGTGGAAGCTACAGAGCTTATGATTTAATTATAAGCTGTGAGACAAAATGTATTATTTTGAGAGGAAATTGCATGGGAATGTAAAGGCAGCGACGATAATTACATGGTAATTTTTGTTATAAATCTGGAATGTTGACATGATAACTTTTATCTTGCCATATGCATCTGATGAATATCAGTGCTACTTCAATATATGCCAGAACAGATATGTCTGATAAATGGGAAGGGCATTACATTACATTGAAATAACAAAGGGCAGAGCTAGGCTAAAGTGGTAATGGCTCTCTAGGTTCCCAGATGATTCAGGCCTTGAAGCTTTGTAGTTCCTGTAAGAATTAAATGGTCAGGGTAAGAGAGCCTGGAATTTAGTACGAGTTGTGAAGGAAGAGGGTGTCCACTTCAGCAAGGCTCCTCAGGCAGGACTGCAGAGCCATAGCGTGGGTTGGTAAGTGGGCTGCTACCAACTGGGGCAGATCTTGTACTGGGGGAAAGAAGCTAAATTCTGCATGGCTGAATTAGTAACTGAGGAGAACACTCCCCCATACCCTTCATATTAGCCATTTTCCTGTTTCTTATGCTCTGGTTTCAAAATCTTCTGAGGGCGAAGCACTGTGAATGCAGTGTTTTTATTTTTGATTTCTGCAGCAAGAAGCAATGAAAATTCTGACAGCTTAATCAGCCAGTATTATGTAAATGTGTGGAAAATTACAGTAGTTGATGTCTGAAGAGGGTTGTCAGCAGTGAAAGTGTTTATAATGTTTGATAAAGTTATGGCTTTTTTTTGCAAACAAGTAAAAATAAAGCATGTATCACCACAATTTTCCATACGTTTATG
The DNA here is from genome assembly GCF_000696875.1 of Nestor notabilis. NCBI lineage: Eukaryota > Metazoa > Chordata > Aves > Psittaciformes > Psittacidae > Nestor > Nestor notabilis. The sequence continues at coordinate 31,820 of NW_009939554.1, read as the reverse complement.
TTTTGGATTCTCAGTGAAATTCAGATTCAACTGAATCAGTTTTGCCTAATCAGTGCAACTAGATGACCAGTGTTTAGTGCTAGCATAATATATTGTATTGATTTTGTTCAGTCTTTTCAATCATTGTTAAACAATGACAAAAATGAAGGAGAAAAAAAGCTGGCAAAAGGCAGAGACAATCACCACCACCCAAGTACCTTTAACACAGTAATTACCGTGTAAGATGTGACATGCTGTCAGCACTGTTAGCTTGGTGCAGAAAAATGGACAACAGAACCTTGTGTTGGCAGCTTGGGTTGCTGCTGGTTTGAGGTGCCACAGAAGCAGGCATCATCTGATAGACTGGGTAGCAAAAGACATAAGTGCAACTCTGAGGCTGGGAAAAGGGTGAGCTATTGTATCATTGCTCCTCGGGAAATTTCTTCATGGTGTATTGATATTGGCAGGAGAATAAGTGTTTTAGGAGATGCTTTGATCTGTGAAGTCAAGTTGAGATGCAGATTTTTTCCTGATGTGCTATACAATCTTGTTCTTCATGTTGATTTCACAGCATGGTGAGAATACAGTAATTCAAGCTTGCGCAGCAGCTTCATCTTGATGAGGGGGTTTGTTATGCTGAGACTTGCTTGTACAGGTGTTTGATCTGAAAGAGGCAAAAACATACTAGAAAGGTGAGGATAATGCCTTAGAAAGTGCATTAGCTTTGGGGGGTCCAATCTGTGCTCCAGGGGTAGTGCATTCACATGGAAGAAAGCAGAAAATATGGATCTACTTATCTGCCTCTGCAGAGGGATGTATAGTTGTGATGTGTTCACCATGTTTTGGTTTTAGTCATTCTTTTTTTGACATCTAACAGCTAAATGTCTCTGAAATATCAGAATAAGCGAGCTTTAAATGAGATTTAGAAATAGCCCTTCCAGTCAAAGAAGAACCATTATGGGTTTAAGCATTATGAATTAAATGATTAAAATAAGCTATGGTTATCTAAGGCTTACAGAATTCAATGCAACCTGGAATGTAAGAAGCCATGAAGGGAAAATAGTTGCAGTATATCCATCACGGGGTGTTAAAAACAAAGCCAGCGTCTCTTTGTGTTGATAAGTATATCACAGTTTCAGTGTGAAAAGTTAAAGAATATTAAGGTTGTCATACTGAAAGACATTTGTATTGCACTTTGGAACACACGCTTGTACACACACAAAAAATAGGCTGACAGTATAACAGGGATCCAGCACGGTGGTTCAGAACTGTTAAACATAGTTTCTTTATTTCAGTAGTTTTCCACCCTGTTGATTACATTCCATTTTTGGCAGGCCTGAAAAAATACTAGCTCGTGGACTCTTTAATTGAATTTCAGCCTAGAAGTCTGTATAGTGTAATTCAGTGAACTTCGATTTTTCATTATTCTAAAAAGAGAAGCTGAAAAGTAGTAATGTGTATAGAGTCATGGAATGGTTTAGGTTGGAAGGGACCTTAAAGTTGTATAGTTCCAACCCCCTGCCATGGGCAAGGACACCTTCCACTAGAGCAGGTTGCTCCAAGCCCCTGTGTCCAACCTGGCCTTGAACACTGCCAGGGATGGGACAGCCACAGCTTCTCTGGGCACCCTGTGCCAGTGTCTCATACTGAAGAATTTCTTCCTAATGCCTAATCTAAATCTACCCTCTTCCATCTTAAAGCTATTCCTACTTGTCCTGCGTCACTACATTCCCTTGTAAAAAGTCCCTCTCCATCTTTCCTGTCAGCCCCTTCAGGCACCAGAAGGCTGCTATCTGGTCTCCCCAGAGCCTCCTCTTACCCATGCCCTAGCTTTCTCTGTCTCCACAGCAGAGCTGCTCCAGCCCTCAGAGCATCTTCACGGCTCTTCTCTGGACTCGCTCCAACAGCTTCACAACCTTCCTATGCTGGGGCCCCCAGAGCTGGACAGAGTACGCAGGTGGGGTCTTGCAAGAGCAAAGCAGAGGGGGAGAATCCCCTCTCTCGACCTGCTGATCACTCTTCTTCTGATGCAGCCCAGGACATGGTTGGTTTCTGGGCTGCAAGTGAACATTACTGGGTCGTTTTGAGCTTCTCCTTGACCAGTCTGTGTTTGTACTTGGGATTGCCCTGACCCTGGTGCAGGACCTTGCACTTGGCAGTTGTATTTCACAGTGTGAAAATCTACCTTAGTTTTTGGTGTTGTGGGGTACCCCAGTTGTTTTGAAATAGAAGAAAAAACTTCTTTGCAAATGAACATAAAAGCAACTATTTCATGTGGTGCACTGCCTTTTTGGATACAATTGCGTTAGCTACCAAACAGCTCTGTTAGTTCTGCAGCGTTGACACATATCAACAAAAATAAATGCACAGTCAATTATCTGAATTATATTCAGAGAGATTCTCATCTCTGTTTTATGATTCTAAGAAACTTTAATGGGGGAGAACCATTCCTATGCCAATTACTACTAAGCAGAGCTGCTGAGAGAAAGAGGCAATTCAAGTTGGGATTTGGGGGGCTTGTTTGTTTGGTTTCCGAGATTGCTGTCAAAATTCATATGTATTAGAACATTAGATTACTTGCAGGGGGGAAAATGCACTCCCTTCAGCCTATGCATTTGAATTTAGTCCTGCAAAAAACAGTGTACAGAATTTAGAAAATGATGCTGCTACTTCAAAGTGGGAGATGAATTCTGTGTAGAGAGCAGAGAAGGTGTTTCTGTGGTTCCTATTTACATTTTCAATTATGCCCTATTTTAAAATCAGTACATTGTATTGCAAACACTGCACAGGGAATAGAAATATATTTTTCTGCTTTCTGGAGTAAGCAATGTGTGTTCACTCCCATGGCATGGTTAAGCATTTACTGCTGTCTCTATAGAAATAGACTTAGGATTAATGAAACCAGGTACACTGCCATTCGCTGTTTAGGAATAAGGGAAATGTATATGCTTTATGGATTTTGCTTTGCCAGACTACCTACAGACATCTGTGATTAGTTTTCATGATGAGAACGTATTCCATTTCCACCACTCATATACGGTCAATCATTTTAATAAACCATGAAACAATTCTGCATTTAAAAGTTTTCTGACCTTACAATCTCTTTTCAAGATATGTACATCCTTGATTTACTGTAAGATATTGGGACTTGTTCTTCTGCATCACCAAGATGCTTAAGTATGTTCAGAGTTAAAATAGTTGCATATTTTCAATCTTTTGCATTTGGTGTCTGGAAGTTAAGATGGTTCTGTGTGTTTGGGGGAATAAATAAAAACCTTCAACACAGTGATATCAAATGCTTGGTCTAAATTTTCAAGTACAAGAACTGAAGGGTGTACTTTCTGTATTCAGGATAAAATACAGTCAAAGATAAGTGAGTTTCAGATGTATGAAATGAGTCTAGCACTCATCTACTGCCTTACAATGCCAACTTTTATAACAACACTCATTTCCATGACTTCAAAACCTTGATTTTTTCATCAGAATGTTCCACTCTCCATTCACGTTTTTTATGGATGTGTGAATGCAAGTGATGTTCTTGACTGCCTGAATGGAAGGAAAAAAAGCAGTGTTTCTTGGGGTGGAAGTGGGAAGAGCTTCAATAATATTCTAAATAATAGTTCCTCTTTATCTACTTTTCTTAGTAAAATGAGAAAATGACTGCTCTGTGACTATGCATGTCTCCTGCCACTGCACAGCTGTAATCAAAAGTCCTTGCCTATTGAATTTTTCCTGAACTCAACAGCATAAGGAACTTCTGTCAGAGACGATCATTTAAATCAAAATTGATGGTACCATATTCTCTAAACAAGAAGTGTCTTTATTAAAAAACAAAACTAACCCACAAACAAAAGAAACCAAAATCTTCCATTTGCATTAAAATATGACCCACAGCTGTAATACATTTTTAAGATAATTATGTCAGGGGAAAAGAAAGAATCCTTATAAAATTAGGGTTTATTGACATTGTTCTTGAGATGAAAAGTATTCTAACCCATATGTTTTTTAGACGCACTTTGCATGAATATGAAGTGTTTTCAATTATTCAGAATTATTCCTGGCTCCAGAGTTACGGACTTCTGCTCAAATTGACTGTCAAACATTTGACAGCCAGATTATTTGCCCTGTTTCAGTGCAACTGCAGAGATTGTTATGGAAAAATACAAGCATTCAGAAATCCAGGCTTTTCACTGGAATTCCACATTAGTTAGCATTTTAAATAGTATTGTTAGCACATACTAAGCAAGCCATAACTCCTTCTGATGACCAACAACCCTGTTTGCAGATGCTAAAATTGTTTTCCCAAATCATGTCAAAAGACAAAGATGTAAAGCTCTCAGGTTTTCTTTACCTTATTCCAAAGTAGAGATGAGTGCTGTTCTGGCTTCTTTCCTGATTTTCCTCCTCTTCATTATAATCACCTACTAAAGAGCAAGTTGAATCAGCATTTTGATTAAGGAGATTTTTCTAATAATAAGTTAATAGCTTTTATTCTGTTGAGCAAAACAGGAACCAAAGAAATCTTAAAGCTTTTTTTTCTATAAGCATTATCTTTCCAGACAAATACCACTTGACTGCAGGATGAGGATAACTGCATTCCATGGCAGCTCTGTTATTTAATACTGCCATTAAGAACAGAAGTTCTTAAGTTGGAGGTACCTGAAACAAGTTCTGTAATGAGGAAAATAGCGTAGGTTTATAAAATGAAGACTGTTCATTTTAAAAAACCAACCAAACAAAACCAAAACCAGCAGCAAAACCCCAACAAAATCTCAGACTGAAATGAACAGAGATGCACACTAGGGCACAACCTGAAAGACTGTATACATTCCCCTCTTGTTCTGTTATTCTTAGTTGATCACCCTCTTAGTATATAAAAATATCTTAATAGAGTACAGCAGGCTTGAAGAGAATTACTGGCAATAATGTAAAGGATTTTGGGGCATGCTGTTAATGATCATCTCCAGTCCTCTCATTACCAAAATCCTTTAAGAAGTTGTCTACAGTCCAGAGTTAGGATCTTTTTCCTTCCATTTTCTGTTTCACAGTTTCTTGTGCAATGCTGCTTCCGAAGTTGACACAGCAGCCTTCTGCAAAAAATGTCTGCACTGTTCAGCCAACTCTGTAGCTTGGCAGACATGACCTGATATTAGACAGGGAGGCCCTTGCTCATGTCCTAAACACAGACCTATTCTTGTGAACTTAGGCCAAGCAATTTTGTCTAACTTGAAGATTCTTCTCTGTGCCCAGTCCACCAGGTGTTCCTCTGTTACTTCAGCCTTTGCAGTCCTCATATAAGACTGATTGCTTAGAGTGGCTTTTCTGCCAAACCTAATTGCTTCTTGTTTGGGATGGGAAGCCGGGACTGAGGTGTCACCCTAGCCTGGCCTTTCCTTCTAATTCTTTTCCTCTTGGGAAATAACAAAGGCTATTTTGTTATCCTAACTTAACAACAATCAATGAAATTAAAATTAACTGTCACCTAACAGAAATGCAAATGTAATCTGCTTTAGTCAGCTCCCTGCCCTTGCTCATCAACAGATACCCATAAAGAGCTCTCTGCCATACAAGATTGCCTTCTATTTATCTCTGTCTATCTCTTTATTTCACCTCCTGGGAGTAGTGACGCCTCTTGATTCTGTACAGACCCTTCCTGACTTACGTCAGTAATTTAAGATGATGCTTATGACTTTCACCCCCCAAAAATGCATTTAATATTCCTGGCATTCAGAGCAATGAGATGTTGGGTAAAAAATGCCAACAAAGTACTCTTCAGAAAAAATAGACTCTAAAAATGGAATATAGAGATAATCTTATTTCAGCTTATTAATTATGCCTTGTAAGCAATGAATCAAATCACTTTGCTGTGTAATACAATTACTGCTGTAATTTGTAGTCATTACAGTTTGTGCTGAGATATAATTGTGTAATTCATTTTATGCAAGTTATTGACAGAGAAGGTCTTAACAAGTTTAGCACGGAGACTTACTTCGGGTTTACTACAGTTTAATTTCCAGATGAAAAGCACAATAGACCTAATAACATGTTGTGTCTACCTCTCAGAGTCATTTATGTTTGGATCATGCAGAAAAAAAGAAAGACTAAAAAAAGAGATTTAGGATAGAAACATCACTACCTGGTACATCGTTCCCCTTATAGTCTGTTGGGTGCTGTTGTATCAGCGCATTGTGTCTTGTGTGCAGACTTAACTCCCTGGTCAGCAGCATTTTTATAACAGGTTGCTGAAGACAGTAAGTGGCTTTTCTACATGCAGTGAATTATTTCAAGTAACATTTGATCATTTGGCATAGTCTTCTGCATCTGAGTAATGTTTATTAAATCAACTGTGACTTGATAGAAATAGATCTTTAAGTTTCAACTCTCACATCTAAAATGGAGCATAATAACTGCTGTTAAGGAGCTGTTGTTGCAGGGAAGGAAAGCACTCTTCTCTTGTCCTCTGTGCTTCTTTGTTAGTCTCCTGGTAGCTGACATCTGCCATCCTGAATGTTATTCATGGTGGGCTTTGTTGTTTTGTTTGTCTTTGGTGTCCCTCTATAGCATTTTAAGAATGATTAGTTTTACACTTCTGCCAGCTCCTTCACAAATAGCAGTGATTTTTTCCTTATCTAGTGTCTCTTCTTTTACATTAAGGAGAGGGATAACATTAAAAAACCAACAACAGAAGATTGTCTTTTTGGATGTGTCAGTGTTCTACATATTACAACACACAGACTGTGTAGACATCACTTCAGAGGATTTATGTGGCTGATTTGTATAAAATTGTTCTTATTGAGAAAAGGTGAGGGCATGATTCTGAAAATCTGTCATGTGCTGTGGAACCGGTATCTTGGCAGCTTAGGGCATTTAGATTATTCACTTCTCAGTGGTAAATATACATCACTTGGTTCAGATAAATTTAGGTACATAATAGTCCTACAAATTATATTTGAGAGATGCTTTTTCACTAAAGTCTTACCTGAGTGTTGGGTGCTTTGGATTTCTTATCTAACCTGACAGTTAATTTTAAAACGCTTTATGAGGGTGAAGAGTTACTTCCAGAAGCTTATAAATAGACCAGTCTTGGACTAACTTTTGTTTTCAGCCCAATTAAGATTTTGAAGGTTGAGAAAGCCCTCAGTTACTCAGATGTTACTGAAATCTGTCACTGTGGCAAAACAACTGTCTTTACACTCAGCCTTAATTTATTAAAGTCAGAGATACACATACTCAGCCTCCTACATAGCATAATATTAAAGATTTAAATGTTAGAAGAGCAAGAAAGCAATTTTTTGTAGTGAGTTGTGTGCATGTTACAATTTGCTTACATCTATAATATAATGTAACTTATAGACACTGCATGAAGCTGCAATATAGTCATAAATTGAAAGTGTTCAAAAGTTATAATGATATTGTTTCTTTCTTCTTGATTAAAACCTTGGAATTCCCTTTCCTATCATTCCTCACAAGTCCGAAAAAGAAAGCTTACCATTATGGAAAATCAATGGAGCAGGAAAAGGGAGAAAAATGATTGGCCAGGTTATCAGCTGCTTGTCCCTGTCCTCTTTTGGAGCTTACACCATCATGTACCAGCAATCTGGTGATTAAGCAGTTCATGCAGCTATAGTCTCTCATGTGTCTTGGACAGAATTGGATAGAACAGTTTAAATAGTCACTTTTTGCCTGAAGTAAATCAGCAAGCTTTGAATTGAAACACACTGGAGTAGATCAAAAGGGATAGCAACCTCCTTTACTGATGTAGTTGATGCCTTAATACAGCCAGTGGGCTCATGTGGCCAATCCTTAGCGCATCCACTTAGCCCAGCTCAGGATCCCAAAGTGAAATACACTCTCTTTGCCTCTGTGAGCAGCTGCAGCATATATGACTGTGCTCATTTGAAGTCAGACACTCAGCCCACCTGAAATTGCCAGGATAAATTAATTCTATCAGCTACATGCAGAGTTTTACCACGTATTCTTTTCTGATACATCCTCATAACAATTAGAAAGGATACTTCCTCATTTGGTGTGATGCATTAAAATATGTTACATCTCAGAAATTGTAGTTCTTTTGTTGCCAATACGACCTTCATGTAAATCCAAATAAATCTTGCTACGTATAGCATAGATTAGTCCTTAAAGGATATATAACTTCTCATGTATCCAAAATAAAAACTGGTAGCTCACTTTTGCCTGAAGAGTAGCTACCTCATGGGAGCTACATACCATTTACATAAAATCCCAATGCTTTACCTTTATTAGGTAATAAATCACATAAATTTGACTACCTTAAGCCTGGGAGAACATTCCTAATTGAAAGCTCTAACAAGAAATGTTAAAGAAAGAAAATAAAGAAAAAGCAAACTGGATGCAAGATTTTATCAAGATGCTGCTCCAGGATGTCAAGATCTCTAGACACCAAGTTTCATGGCTCTATGATTGCCATTTAGGTGGTACTTGAGTGCCTTAGTGACTGCAGCGTGGGTGTTGTTACTGGACTATTGCACTTTGTAAATACAAATGAAATATGTAGATAAAGTAACTTAAGCAAGGACTTCTCTATTTGCAGTTGTCTAAGCTATTGAATGTTGTCTTCCAATTGCCAGCTACTGTCCTTTTCCTTCCACTACTCTTTCTTCTGATAACTATAACCTATTTTAATGAGTAAGTCTCTTTCTATCTCTACCTACCATGATGTTATAAAGGGATCCAACGCATCTCCTAGACCCTTGAAAGGTGACCTTGGCTGTTTGGTTATATTGGAATATTGAACAAATAAGTTCAGATTGCCTCAGAGACTGAAATACTTAAAATTCAGTATTTTTAAATACTTAGTGTGTTATTTTATGACTCCATCTATTTCTGAGGATGGCTTTTCATAAACAATGAGTATTAACTGTAAGCTCAAGGGAAGGGGGGTCTAGTGAAAGAACTGCCTGTGCTTGTAAGCTACTGTGAATGCAATTCTTAGTAATGAATGTAACTTGAGATTATATATGACCAGTAAGGGGAAGGGAGGCAGAAACAAGCTTTTTGTACTTGACTGAAGCAACAGTATCCAGGAAATGTATAGTGATGATGATGGAAAAACAACATCCTCTGGTTAAACTGATACTACACGGAAACTATAATTATTTTTCCATACTTCCTGTCATTATTGCAGATTTCTTAGAACTGACCATTCTAAATTAGTATGTTTTCATGCACAGTAATAATTTCCAAATACCATCTCCTGAGAGTTACATATGATGTCCTGCACCGTATTGAAGAAAAAGTATAAGCAGTTACACTCCTGGTTGTTTGCATGCAACCTCTTCTTTAAACTACTTCAGAAAAGAAAGACATTATCATAAGGAACAAAATAAAGTTATTCCATTCTTTGCCTTGATACAAACTTTATCCTCAGAATGCAGGACCCAAATTGGAGTGCCTGTTTGAAAAAAATAGTGGCAAATGTTGCTATGGTTACAGAACCATTACCTTTGCTTTGCTTTTCTGCCTTAGTAATGAAAGGGGAAAGAGGATTTTTATTCATGATTTGTATGATGCTTTGCAGTGGAGACTCATCTCCCCCTACACACTTCACATACAGTTTTTTAAACTGGAATATTTTGGGGTTTGCTTATTTCTCAAGGTGTTTGGTTATTTCTTGAGGTGTTTATCACTTTTCTTGACAAAGTTGATTAAAAACTAATGTAATCTTAAAAAGCTGGAGTGAAATTGTCAGTTTCACTCACAATCGAGCTCGGATGAAGGAGAGATTCAATTTCCATCAGTCTAATACCCCTCAGCTATAAAACACTCAGGTTGCCCTGAGCTACCTTAGTTTATTGAATTACCTTAATCTCAGGAGTGACTAGCACTGATATTTAATTTTTTAGTTCTTAAGATTAAAGCACAAGATATTCTTAAGATTCCTTAAGTGCATGTGGAACAGATGAAGTAGTGCTCTAGGATGCCCAGCTTTACTCCATTAGGTTACTGGGGCTTTTGTTCTCTTTGTACTTTTGTGAGCAACTTTCAGTTTCTTCTCCTTCCACTAACACAAACCTCTGCAAACCCAGAAAAAAGCCTGTGATGCTTTGCTTCTCTGTGATACTTCTATAGGCTGATGAGTAATTTTTAGTGTGGCTGAATTTAAATGTTTGAGAAAACTATTCTTATTTTCTTACCAACAAAGCATCATCAGCAGCACATCCCGAGGATGAAAATACATTTGGAAGCAGGCACTGCCAGAGCAATGCAACTGAAATGTTCTCCTGAGGACAATAAGCAACCTCTTTTAATGTAGCAATGATATGGCATAAATGTACTCTCTAAGGACATAATAACTGATGCATCTCCCTGGGGATCATTAGAATTCTACTGCAGAAAGCTTACTGCGAAAAGATAATGCAAATAAAGGCTACAGACTGTGTAGATGTTTGTGCTTTTCTGGTTGTGTGGAGTTTTTTATTTAAAAAAAACCCCTAAAACCTAATTTAGGAATGAGAACGAGCTTCCATTTTACGAAAGCTGAAGACCAAGCCTACTTCACACAGCTCCATTAGGAAAAGATTTTTTGCTGGCTGCCTTGATAGTGTATACATTGAGGTGGGGATGTCAGCATGGTCATCTTAAGGTTTCCTGCTACCTTTTTTAGTAACATGTAGTTCTCACTGCCTTGTAACTGCCAAGCACCTATGTGAATTTCTCCATTCTGAGTGGCTTTTCTATGTTTTTATACACACTCAAATATATATTTCCTTTAATGGTTTTTATTTTGTGCTATTATTTCAGCCAAAGTAGTTGCAGATGTCTCCGAGTTAACGTAAGGAAGTAATACAGTGTTCATTTGTTGTTTCGGGGTTTATAGTTTGGATTTTATTGTCCCTTCATTCTCTCAAGCCTCTGCTTTTTGGAAAACTTAGAGATTGGTGCAGAAACCTAAATTTGATGGCCTTTAGCATGACTACACCTTTGCTGACCCTAGGAAAACCTATCCACATTTTCTAAATCACAAGACTAAATTTCAGTTAACTCTAGGGAAGGTACATTGTTATTGTAAGCAAGCCCTTAACAATGGGTTTTTTTGCCTGAGCAGACTGGATATTGTCTGTTCTCACACAGCACCGACATGTCCAGACTCTTAATGAACCATCTCTTCAGACTTACCGAGCGTGTATCAACTGCCACAGCTTTGGAAAGGGAAAAGACTGGAAATATGCCATCCTGGAGGGCAACGGCTGCTTCTCAGTGCTTCAACCTGGAAGGAGAGGTGCAGAGAAAGGGCTCGTGGTTAGAACTAGAAGCCTGCATTCCTGGTAATTCCCTGCTGATGCAGTGGGAAAATGTAAGGATTGAAATGAAAAAGGTAATAGGGCAGGATCTGTGCATGAGGGACATAAGCCTAAAAAAGCAACAGCTAGTGTGACCTTGGTCTGGAACATTAGTTTTACAGCTGAAAAGCAGAAAAAGGACATGAGCAGTGCCTGATGGAGATACACAGCTTGCTTAGATTGTTAGATTTCATGCCATTTGCTGACACAAGTGGTGGGATAAGAGGACCTTTTGTGATGTGCAGACATAGCTCGAGACTTTTCAACACTGTTGGAAAGAAAAATAACATTTTTTTTTGCACTTGCAGTTGACTGGGCTCTTGAGAAATAGGGTGGAATGGAGGAGAGTAACTGCAGAAGATTTAGAAAGAGAAGATAAAGGTTGAGAATTCAAGAGGACTGCAGATATGAAAGTAAGTAAAAAGGTCTGAGAAGAGTCTGAAATTTCAGGAGAGGGAAGCGGGGGACCCAGGAGACTTTCAGACTGCAACTGACAGAATAAAGATTAGGAAGGGCAGAACAAAGATCAGGAAAGAACATAGGAGAAAGAATGAAGTTTTGAAAATAGGAAAAAGATTTTATCCACGTTATCTTCTGGAGTCTGAATTTAGAGCTGGATGACAGTAGATAAATCAGCTGCTGAGAGTGTCAGACTGCCCAACTCACCTGTGCCAGAGAGATGGTGACCTCTGTCACTGGTTTGTTGCTACTGCTGTGGAAAGAGTTGGATTATTAGCATTCAGTGTCTGCTGTGTTTCTTCAGGGAGAGTCAAACCATGAGTTTCTTAAACCTATTCAACTTTTAAAGTAACCCAAGATGGGTTAATGTACAACAAAGTACAGATGTTATTTACTGCCTAGTGCTGTAGTAACCGAACTGCACACAAATGGACATTGGAACCTCGATAAACAACTGCAGACTTAAACACTTGATTGAAAAACCCTTATGATAGGCTTTAAAAATACTTTTCCATTTTTGACCCAACATATTATGGAGAATGCTTTAAACAGTAAGTTTTTCTGATTCTTACCACCTTACCAGGTGAGAGGCTGCCAAACAATTTGGACTCTATGTGTGATACAACCTAAGTCACAGTTTAAAGATTGTAACTTAGCTGCTTGAAGCTTCTTTGAAAGAAACATGAACTTATCCAAGTTTAATTTCTGAATTTTTGTGAAATTTATCTTCAAATAGTTGATTTGAGCTGAGGTTTTGAGAGGTCTCTCTTGATTTCATGAGAAGTGAAACATGTAATTAAAACTGATTTAAAATCTAAAGAAATACATGCAGGGTTGTTTCAGGTAACTTAAACAT
>NW_009939554.1:0-19177 GCF_000696875.1 Nestor notabilis | reverse complement strand
GGGAAAGATTTTATATATTTACATATTTTATTACTGCATATAAAAAGCAACTTTTCAAATAAATGCTAGTTCTGAGTCTTCTGCCCATTTATCTGTAAGAAGACCAGGGGATGCAATTTCCAGAATGCTCTGACTTCCTCAGCTGCCCTAAAATCATTTTCGTTCAGGCTGTCCAATGTAAGTTACTGGAGAATGCTCTGTGTTCTAATTGGTCTCTATTGATTTTATGCTCAAAGGACAGTTTCTTTAAGATAACTACCAGAACTCTTCTAAGAGAAATAGGAATAAATATCTAAGGGGGTTATGAAAGGAAAATGCTATCTTCTTTGTGTAGCTCAGTTTAAAGTTTTATACATTTTATCACTGTTAGTCACTGAATTATTTTAAACTATTAACACTGCTCTGCCTATAAATTTATTTCCTTTGTTGTTTTCTATAACTGCCTTCAATATAGGATAAAAGTAACTGAGTGACTGAAACTTAGATTGAAATCCCTTGCCATTTCTAGATAAAGTTCCCATCTACCCAGTGCCTGAATTCCTTGGAACTGTAAGAGAAAGTGCTTGTGTCATTACCGCTGTGTACTGGATGCATCCATAGGGAGTTAAAGAAAGAACATCTAAATGTCTTAAAATATATTCCATTTAAAACTTCCCAGCTGATACAAGATATGTCCTACCAGGACCGTGCTACCACTGTCCAAATATGCAATTTTATGAAGGACAATTACAGCCATTATATGTACAATCTCATGGCAATTCTTAGATATCCGCAGATACAAACAGTAAACCCTGAGATAAAGAATCACTTGGGAAACTATTTATACTTGATAAACTTGAGCATTTGGACAGTGTGTTCCTGACCCATATGAAGTTTTAGATGTCCATGCCCTAAAAACAAAGGGTGATTACTGATGATTATTGACTCTTAGTAAAAACAAAGAGTGATTATTTATTCTTACTAAAAATGAAGGGTGATTATTGATTAATTCTTTATGTTATGGATTCAGCCCACTGTATAAACTTAGAGCAGACTGAATGATAAGTTTTTAATAAGTGGAAATAAAGGTGCAGAGGGGGGTGGGGTGAGGAAATCTGCAGAACTTCAGGTTTTGTTGGCAGGTGGAAACTCATTAAATCTGCACATGCTTGAGGAGGTAGCGTATATATTCTGTGCTGCTATTGAGACAATCCTCACAGAAATTTCCCTGTTTCATCTGTCTGATAAATGGTGATCTTGGAAAAGAATGTGGTTCTTCTCTAGGCAGCTGTGCAATTCACTGCTTCATGCTTCCTTTCTCTTTATGCTATAAAGATGAAGTCTATTGCCTTAGACATTTACAAATCAAATCTTTTCAAGTCACTAACTGCTCTTAGAGAAAAGCACAGATGTAAAATCCCTGTTTGTCTCTGCAGAGAGGCTAGCAAATAGGCTACTAACAGCAAGGCTCACCACTCTTCATCAGAATCTATGCTCAAGAGCATTACTGCAGTACTTGCCATGGAAAGTTTATTGCTTAGAATAGCTTTTCTTTTGAATATTGGAGAACACTTAAAATAATGTAAAAGGGACAAAACTGTAGAATGTCTTACTCTTTGCTTGAAGTCTGGTGCTTCAAGGCAAAAAATATCACTCCAGGCCCCTTTCCTCCCTGTACAGCTTTGTGAGAATTCTGATTGTAGCAGGTGGGCTGTGGTTTCCAGCAGTGCTGCAGAACTGTGTGGCATTTGAGGTTGGGGGTATTAGGGCCTTGTCTGGGTTTGGGATTTTTTTGCTCCTTGTGGAACTATAGGCATTCCTTTTGCTGCTGGTAGGACTGCCAACGGGACATTTGGGGAAGGACTGCAGTTTTAAGAAGGCTGCTGGAAGGGCAAGACCACTGCCTGCATTTCACTTGGTTTTCAGTCTCTGGTGCTGGACATATACTTGTATAAAGCTTCCACACACTTTAAAATAGTTTGGAGTTTTTAAATTGAAAGATAGCAATTCTGCACTCCTCTTTGGGAAAGCAGATAAACTGATTCAATACTGTTTTCTTTTCTGGTCTTCAATTGTAATGCTTCATAACACGAATCCACTAGCAGAGCACTTGAAACTAAAGCAACAGTGTCAATTTGATTTTAGTTTAATCCAATTCAGAGGAATAGAGCCTAAATCTTATATAAACAAATGGTGACCTTTAGTTTTATCTTCTTGTAATGGAAAACTTAGACCAATAGTTTGAGGCATTTTAAACTTCAAACTAAGATGTCAATCTGAAGATGGGTCAAAATTGGGACAAAAGCTAAATTTTGAGCTTTTCAGAAGTGGAATTGCTTTCAAGAACTGACTTGCAGTTTAATATTTCTGATACACAAAGGTGTGAAGTAGCATAAAGATGTCAGTTTATAAAGCACCTTCCTCTACAAAAGCACCGCATGTTAAAACTGCAAGTGATAGAGCGGGCTTTTTTTGTCACATAGCAGGAAACATTCTGAGTGACTCCAGCATGGTTTGCCTCTTGTCAACAAGATAATTTGAACAAAAAAAGTTGTGCTTCCAAAATAACAGTGTCTCCTGTCATAGAACTGCTGAATACTCAGTTCTGCTACAAGGGTTTTTATGAGAGAGAAGCAAGACTAATTTACAAGCATCAAGAACCAGGATGTGATAAACTTGGCTGTGCGTGGATGTTTAGAGAATCTGCACCGTCAGTTTAGCTACAAATGTGCTGTGGCAGTCAAGAACAGTTGCCAGACTTCACTGCAGCCAAAGTCCCACTTGATATTCTAAAAGGCTTTCTTGACTTTTTGAGAGGGACAAAGGTTATCAAGTCTGACTTGACGTAATGTATGTCTCTATCATCGGGGTATTCAAAAAATATGTGAGTTGAGGTCCTTAAAATCCTTTACAGCTATTCAGTCACACAGATATGAAGCATACACTTAAATTTCTTTCATGTTGTATTTGAGTTGAGGAGTTCCACAGCATACAAGAGAGATGGAGAGAAAGAACGAAGCACCAGCAAAGGATTAAAAAAAGCTTCTAAGCTCATCCTAAAAAAAAAAGACAAATGGCATCCATCTGTTAGATTGCCTATGGGCATTTTAAACATCCTAAAAACAGGCATCACACACCTTTTTGACAGTGTTTGCCTGTAAACGTGTAGTGCCATTCACTACTTCAGTTTTTACACTGATAGAAAATGTTACAAATTCGTATTTGTTCATACCATGGCTAGGGATTCACAAGGGGTTTGGCACTGATATTTTGCAAACTTGTCGAACTCTGTCAGCACAGCTTTTAGCTATTTGTCTTGCCCTCTGTTCTAGGTAAGTACAGAAATAGCAGCAAAGACTAGTAATGTGTGCTCCTGGGTCTGCTTCTATCACAGCATTTATTTCCCCCTTCACTTAAGAAGAAACACACATTGTTACAGCCTCCTGGACACCTTTGTGAAACCACAATATTACTACTCTGTCTTGGATACACTTCAGCATCTGCATGGGGACTTTTTGCTTGTTGTTAAACCTTTTGTCCTTCCGATGCAAAGACAATATGGCATTTATACTGGACAGTTGGTTAATTCAGTGCTTCTGCAGCAAGATAACTTTCTGATTTTCTTTATGAATGACATCCTCCTCTTGTCTCCAGCAAAAGATGGAGTGCTGTGAGCTGTGCTGCGTATAGATGGGACTGCGGCTGGCAAGCTCAGCACAGAGTAAGTATGACCTCGGGACTGGATGCTGTGTTTATTTGAACACGTGTGTATCCCAGCTACTGAGGGACATCAGTACTAATTTATACAAGTCAAAGCCTTTCTCTGACTTGCAACAGCTGCTAAAGGCAGAAATCAAATATATGGGGATACCTGACAAAAATTCAGATGCTGGCAAACTGTAGTAGGTGCTTTCAAGCACCACTGGGTTCTTTTACCAGTATTTTTGCTTTCACTTTGATCAATGTAAAGGCATTACATGATTCTCTCTGAAAATAAAGATATCCAAAAAAGATGAAATAAGAGAAAAATCTATAGCTGAATCTATTATTTGCCTCTTGCCTAAGAGAAAAGTTCACTGCTGCAGTGGTCTAATGAGCCAGTCTGCACTGGCACTCAACTTCAACTGCATTCTTACCAAAGTAGTTGTGCTCTCTTACTATTATTATAGTAAGTCACAAAGGCAATGGTTTTTACTTTTGATTCTGCAAGAAGAACCTGAGAGCACTCAGAATTCAAAACTTCAGGAAACCTGACTGGACAGAATGAACCAAGGAAGGGAAGGGGAAGGCATTGTAAAGTTAGTGTAAAAGGAGGCTACTACCTGAGGCTTCTGTGTACAGCTATTTCAGGATTCGGTGACCTTCATCTTCACTGGGCACTTCCCTCTTCGTTCATCAAATGATCACTTGCACTGTGAAAAAGGCAATACTGAAAATAAAACTGCTGTAAAGTAGCTCACTGAGCTAATGATAAAAAGTGAAGGAGGCACTGTTTGGAAGCAGTATGCTCATGAAAACTATGACTGGAGCTAGAATAGCTGCAAGATGTGTGGGGAGACTTTATAGTATTCTTTTTTTCTTACTTACTTCCCAGATTTCTGCTAAACCTGAAGTTTTCTGAGGGAGAAGACAGGAATAGGCGACCTGAGGTCTGGCTTTACTCACCCCTTAATGAACACCGTAAGAACTAAGCTGCTAGGTTTCTCATTATCAGGTATTCATGATGGACCTGAAATAACTTACCTTCTGAAACTTTATCAGAAACTGACCTTTTCTTCAAACCTTTGAATAAATTGTCACTTTCTGATGAAACTAATCTTGGAAAAAATCCTGGTCAACTCTAATAGCAAAGGTTTGCCTCTAACTTCTATTTTAGATCTAACTGTATGATTGTGCTTGTATATATATGATTACACACCCACAACCTTAGAGCACTGCTGACTAACCATTACTTTGCTGGAATCAGTTTTATTTTCAGCAATATGCTTTTTCCCAAAGCTTTCTTTTTTAACTGAAACATTATGGGAGCTATAGATGTAGGCGTAATGGAAGACTAGTGCATTTATGCTAGTATTTTAAACTTCTCAGTGGACCACCTACATTTTGGGAGCAAATGTGCAATAATTTCCACCTCTAATCAGGAGCAGTTTTGTGGCTGCGATGCTCCTTTCACCTTCTGGTCACAGCAGTTGCACCTAGCTTTTCCTGCTTTATATGTACTTGAGCCATTACTTGGCAGATTTGAGTTGTGGTTTGTGTTTTTTCAAGTGGCAGGAACCAGAAGAGACTGGAGAAAACAGAAGAGAAATCATCTAATAGTGAGTAAGATGGTCCTTTTTCAAGGACAACACTACATGTGCATCTGATATACCACCCCTTCCTCAAGATCATAATGAAGCTATGTCCTGAAATTACCTTTCTCAGCCTGCTGGCTAAGGACTGCCTGTAAAGCATCCTTGGGTGTGGAGATATATGTGTGTATATATATATATATATATATAGGCCACAGGAATGTAAAGCTGTGCTATACTTCCATTATTCGGACATACTTTGTCAGCCTGTTGAACTGTTTGATACCGAAGAAAAACGCTAGATTTGTATTCTTAACACTGTAGCTCACAAAGGATGTCAGGAAAAGTGCATTTTCTTGGTTTCCTTCCAAAAATATTCAAATTAAGTATCTTGGTAAATTTTCCACCTGATTGGTTCCAAAACTTGTGACACAAAGTCCTGTGTCAGAAACAGAAGAACAGAAGTTGTCTTTCACATATGCCAGGGGTGTGTGTGTGTGTGTGTATAAGCATAGTGTTTCATCAAGCAATTCCTAGCACGACAGGAATAAGGAAACAGTAAATTCTACCTGGACCCCTTCTCTATTAGCAGTTCAAGCAAAACAGTGAGAAATAGAAACAGCACCTCCAGTCCAAATCTATTGATATTCTCCAGCTTGCACCAAGCCTGCTGTGCCTGAAGCCCCGTGTATAAAAACTGGTACAACCAAGTTCTTTTTAATTTCCTGTTTCTTTAAAGTTAAGGAGTTTCTTCCTGATGGAGTAAACAGAAGAACATGCTCCAGCCATTTTCCCTGTCTTTGAAGCCTTCTATTCCCACTGCAACCTGACATCCAGATCTCTGGGTGACAGCAGTGACCTCCCACGGTTCAGCCTTAGCTACAGCACTAAATTTCTTTGGAAGCAGGGGAAAAGTAGAATCTGTACCACTATCTCGTAGCAGCAACCTCCACTTGATTTTAAGCTCCATGTTACACAGCCTGTACAATTCACCTCAGGAAAGTGAAACGTACTGAGAAAACGCATATAAATACCTGAACGTTTTAACATTTGTATAAGGATGATCTCAGGAGAGATGATATTGCTTATAACCATGTCTCCTCAGGAGCCTGGCATACATCGTATTTGTTAACACACAGCTGAGGAGGAATTTCTGCACAATCATTACAAACATAGGGACTGAAAGGTTTCTTGATCACCAAAATCCAGCTTTTCAGTGCTGTAGGTGACTGCATCATATAAACTCTCCATAAATATGTTTCATGTTAAATAAATATGCTGCTGGGCTCAGTTGTCCCTGGTGTGGCGTAGCCCTGCTTTCCCCCACAGAGACCCCTCCTGCAGCTCCCCCAGCTACCAGCACCCTGCCGTACACACCCCCTACAACAGCTAAGGCTTATGTTCCTGTATGCTCTTTATTTAGTATTGTTATTTTAAATTGACAAACCTGGAGTTGCAGTTATATCAGTCTTTGTTATCAGCTTGTCAGTTACTTAATAAATACATTCCATCATCTCTGTGGGAGTTGTAGTCATTTAGATGGTAATTCCTGTTTCACAGGTATGTTCTGCACTGGGTGCCAAATATAATCATCCATACTGTTACCGGTGATAAATTTTAACAGTTTTCATGTTCTTACATTTCTGTGTAGTTTTATTATGTAGGAGTATCTGAATTTAAATTAACATCTCAAATCCATGTGGGCCATCTTCCTCTTGAAACTTCCTATCCTTGCTGTGCTTCAGGTAGGTGACAGCATTACAAAGCAAGAAATAACATACTGATGGAGTGGTCATGTCCGTTACCACCAGTAATGAGAGTTATCAAAACAGCAACCCAGTTTTCATCCCTACCTGTCAACACAGTTCATTGTGATACTCAGAAGAAATGCTAGAGACCTCTTTGTCTATTAAACTGTGCTTTAACTATTAAAGCTGCTGCTTCTCATCCATGCTTTGTGGGTGATTAGGACCAGCTCCAACTGTACTAGAAGGAATATCCTCCATGTTCTTCTATCCCAGCTGTTTAATGTAGCTATCAAAATATCTGTCATAAGGATCTTCAGATACACTAGTATTTGGGAAAGCTCTTCTTTATAAGGGCCATATGATACAAAAGGACATGTCTCAATCCCAATTAAGAAAGTCATCATTTTTAAGTAGTCTAAGCTGTGACTATTTTTATCCCCGTCTGTTTGTGAAATGTCCCATGATCTCGGTGGTGCACTGAAAGTGATTTCACAACTATTTTTTCCACAGAAGTTTTAGATATTCAGGATGTTTTTCTACAGACTGTCAAGCAGCTGCAAATTACTTTGCAGTTGTCTATTTCCACTTACAGATTGGCCTTCAGGGAGGGAAGAGAGACTAAGTGAGAAGATGGCATTAATGAAAGCTAGACAAGCTTTTCCACTTTTTGTATTAGACTCCCTAATCTACCCCATCTCTGCCAGATCTTTTCCCTAGGTAAGTGCTTACGAGGAAAGCTTTTCTCTCCACTGTGCTTTCAACAAGGTGCTGCAAGCCTGCAAAAAGGAACATTAATTTTAGCTGATTTTTTTCAAGTTATTTTCGTGAGCACGTGGATTATTTCTGTATTGATAAAGAGCGACACATTCGCAACTTTTTCTGTAATTTTAAAGTGTTCTTCTGGGAATGGTTAGAGCCATATAACCACAAGTTGTGTTTCTTGTTTCTGAGCACCGGATTAAGAAAACTAGGAAGCCTGTGAGAAGCATGCAGAATCCTCCTGCCCAGCTTGGCTCTTCAGGGTATTCAACACACTTCTATTGCCAGCTCTGGCAGTGAGTGCTTACTGCTCTCCCATAACTTTAGGTTCCAGATGTGTTTAGTTCAGAAGAGATCACAGAATGCTAGTATTGATGACATTCCATCTGTCATGGATGTTTTGGTAATGAGAGACAGGTGATGGTTAATCAGATTTAACGCAGTGGGGTTTTTAAACAGGGCACAGTGATTGCCAACTGGTACAATGTGTGTAACACAACTACATTCATCTGGTCTGTTCAGACAGTAATGAGATTTCTGGCACAGCAGAATTTGCTGCAAAGACATTGGGCTGGGACTCAAAAGACTTGAAATTTACTCCTTGCTCTACTGCTGACCTGCTGCGTGACTTCTATAAAACCCACTTCAACTCATTACTTTTCATTGCCACCCTTTGCTGTAACATCTCTAGGTAGTGACCTCCTAAGGCAGTGAAGCAACTTTATAACTGCAAGTTGGGCTTTTCAACCTCCTCGGTGTAAACACTGTCACTCCCCATCTATAACAATCTCTGCATCAATTCAGTCCTGTTACAGGCATGATCCAGAAGTACAAATAATTAAAGTTTTATATCCATTTTGCAACAAACTGACACTTACTTTGAATTTGTGGTTATGAAGTGGCTTATTGTAAATGAAGCTCGCTGGAGGTGTTCCAGTTGTCCAGTCAACAGCTAGAGCCAAGACCTTACCGCTTACAGGAATCTTTGTGGAATTCTCAGCACAGGAAACAAGGAATTAACAAGCAGTAACAAACCAGTCCCTCATTTTCCAATCCTGGACAAGACTGCAATCTTCACTTAGTAATGCATATGCCCGCTTCCCTGCTCTTTCAGGAGGGGAAAGGGGAAAAGGGGAGAAAGACCCTCAGACCCAAGGCGTTCCTCAATAATGACCTCATGAAAGAAAATGTGGGTTTCTATTGAAGGTTTCTTAATAGCTGATGTGAGAAAATAGCCCTGGATGAGCAGTAACGGAAGCTTTCATTTTGCTTTTCCTTTTATTAACAACGATTGCTACAACTTCGCTGTCCTCAAAGCCACAAAAAGTAGAAACCACAGAGAGTAGCAGTAAGGAAAAAGAAGAGATGTGAAATGAGGAATTGCATTCAGCACCAAGAATACATAGGGAGAAGAGTAAGAATGGCTGTTAAAGAAATCATATCATGAAAGATAAGAAATCTCACAGAACATCAGTCATTCTTATTCTGCGTGTTTGCTGGCACAGTAAAGGCAATAAAACAAAACATACGCTTTCCTTCGTGTAGCACACAAAAGCAGGATCTGAGGAAAAATAACCGAGGAGCACTAGATGGTAGTCAGCTAAAATAAAATAGATTCCAGTACTGCAATCTGCAGTATCCTGCAGTGTTTGCAGAAGTTTTTTCCTCAAGCATTACTGATGTTAGAACTTTAGACAGCTTCCTTGAGTCTTTATGGAACATGTTGTGTTAATTCCTACAGCGTTAAAATAACGTTTTGGCCTGAGAATAGTATGCAAAACTCCCAGGAAGGCTGTGCTTAAAACTTAAAAAGCTACAAGCAATTCTTTCTAAATTGCTCCCTCCTGTTTTAAGATACACTGCACTTTCAGACACTGCCACATAACATTCACTGTAGTATGCACATAAGAGATGCAAAATCTGGAAGTCTAGTCAGCAGTCTACTTCTGTAGTAGGCTAAAGCAAATGATACTGCAAAATTGATCTCTAACTGGTTTGACGGTTCTTCAGCTTCATCCTTTGCTTACCCCTTGCTACACAGAGAGACTGTTTAAATAATAACAAAACTGATCATCATCTTGGCATATAGTAACACGTACATGGTGGGATGAAATCTCTTTAGCTGGACAGCTGGTCACTGTCTGGGTGGCAGTAGGAATTTGTCACAAGGATCCTTGCAGCAGCATTTTCAGATGGAGCAGACAGGACTTCCTACACCACTGTTCTGCAAAGCAGGGCTCTGTCACATGTCACAGTTAAGACAAAGGCCATAACCCTGAATGTCCCCCCTGCCTCCTTCTTACCGTGAGCTTTCATTGCTGAGCACAGTGTGATATGGTATGGGATAGCACTGTCCCAGCTGTGTCACCTCCCACCTTCTTGAGCACCCAGCATTGGTAGTCTTTACAAGTCCAGAGTTGAAAGGAAGTCCTGGAAAACCATACCTATTTTAAACTGCTTGATATAAAGTTGAGATTACCTCCTTTAAGCAATCTTTTCCAGATTTTAAAGGGAAGCAGACTTCACTGTTCAGCAGTTGATTCTGCAGCTTTGGGTAGGACTGATCAGTATCTGCACATATGACCAAAACCTGAAATTACCAAATTGATGATATTTTGGATCTGAGGTTTTCAGAAGGACAAAGCATCGACCCTATTAATTTCCATCTTAAAAGTTCCATCTCTGTAACCTTATTCTTTGATGTTTAAAACTGAGGTGCATCCAGAATGAGTTCTTATCTGTGAAAACACGGCAATTAGTCCTGCATGAAAGCAATCAAGTCAAACCTGAGACAAGGAACAAGCTCTTCTGTCTCCAAGATACTGTCCCAGGACACCCTCCTTCCAGAAGGATGTTCAAGAATACTGGGAAATAGAACCAAAGGGGTTAGTTATTGGAAACGTGTGACAGTGGTCCTCAAAGTGCTCCAGTTTTGGTCTAGAAGGGTAAAAAACCTCCAACAAACCAGCAAGAGGAAAACAAAACTTTTAAAGTGTTAGGTCTGGAAAAAATGGAAATGAGCTGAAATTTGTATTCTGAAGAAGAGCTGAAATAGAGCAAGAGAAGAAAACAGCTGCTTCAGGAATACAAATGCTAAATTTATTAATGCAAGAGAGGACAGTATGATTAAGTTGTTTAAAGTACTGCATAAAGCACAACAACAGTTGGCTTAATATATTTAACCAGAAAAGCTAAAACCACCATGAGTCCAGGCTGGAGTAAGTTCAAAATGGGTTATCTCCCCATTCTTTGATTGAGATGGTTTTTAAATCTTACTGGTTTTTCCCCCTCATGCTCAATGCTGACAGAAGTGCACTGCAGTATAGAAGTACCTCAACAATGAAAATGCTAGTCCCAGTCCATGCTGAGTTCTAGCCAACAGTATGTATTGCTGACACTCAGCTCACAGCCCAAGCCAAGTTAATGAGGCTTCCTCACCCCAACAGGTACCACAGCAGTGAATTATTTCACTGTGTTCTTACACAGTTAATCTCAACAAAGGCTCCTTCAGAAAAGCAAAATGGAGCAGAACTACTAAACCCTTACATAGGAGAGAGAATACATGTTTTATTCTAGGAGCAAGAAAAGAATAGTGACACAAATGAACTCCAGTAACAGAGATCTAAGGGATGTGGGGAGATGCCCATAAGCTTTTCATCAAATATAACAGCATTTTCTCATTGTAATTTTTTCCCCTCGACATGTCTTGAATTTGGTTGCTTGCATCACCCTCAGACCAACACAGAAGTTATCAATACTGTCTGTTATTTATATATATATTGCCTGCTACCTACCCTCAAAGCAGCTGCAGTGGGTAAGGGAAGAAGGGGAGCCCCTGCTATTCCCATTATCTAGATAGATTCTCCAAGTCTGTGGCAGTGGCAGGGTCTGGGTAAAATTAGGGCCAGCAGATTGATAGTCAAAGGCCACTGAAGCCTTTTGTTCATGAAAGTATATATATATACACACATATGTATGTATACATACACACCCCCCTACATCCACACATGCAATGTATACTGGGAGAAACACCTAGCAGCACTGTGCCAGAAAGAAAACCAGATGAACTTTAACACATACTCAAGAACAATTTCTGTTCTCACAGCCACAGCACTTTCATACGATCAATAAGAGTTGAATTTGGATCACTGAGTATTGAAAGTGATCCATGTATGCCTTAAGGAATATATCACTAAGGAATGGTAGACTGCTTGTGACATAAGCCAATAACTGGTCCTCTCAAGAGAAAATGCTGTAGAGAACAAATGTCATTTCTCTGCAGGGAGTAAATGAGCAAAAGTCTGCTCACTGGGACTCTCTCTTTCTTCCACACTGAAGAATTCAGTTCACTGGCAACCTTGTCTTCCTCTACATTACATACACTTCACTGAAAGTAGGAGACAGTCTTACTACTTCTGCCTTAAGGACAGAATAACCTTAAAGTTACTCCAAATGGAGCTGTACCTTAAAAGACCTTGTAAAAAGTCTTCACACTCAACCATGACAACAAACTGCATCATTCACGGAGAATGGAAAAATGAATTGCTCAACAGGCAATACACAAATCCAACTTCTTTTCCACAGTTGCACAGTGTGCTACAAAACAAAGAGATTCATGGGAATCTTCTGTAAGTATATTTATGGTGGTTCTTGGCTCCTTCCATCCTCAGGAGAGGTTAGCCAATAAATAGTACCATTCTCTTGCTATTGCCTATCGGCACAATCTAAAATTAAACCCAGCTTTTGTGACTATCGCTACATGTGCTGAAATGATCAGGTTTATTCCTCATCTACAAGTACCTCAAAACACAAAAGCAATTGCTGGATGTGTTGTCAGTCACACATTGCTTGCCAGTCTCAGCTATTTACCATGCTAAATTATACAAACCCAAAAGTTGCCAGAAATCAGGGAATTTATAAATTGGTAAAGCAGAAGGGGTGGGAAGTATAAGGTAACACCATTAGAACAGTGGATACCTTTCTTCAGGAGGGTAATTCAGCGTGTGATTCCACAGCTAAGCAATCTGACATTTCATTAATGTGGCTATAATTTACCAGACACTTCCCTGTGACAGCTTCTCTCAAGCAAACAACTATTGTTTTGTTGGGCTCATTGTAATGATTTGTGTTTGGAGGATGAGTCCTGGTTTCTAGAAGTATCATAAATTGCAAAAAACCCCATTTGATGTACTTTCATTTGGATTGTAAATGGAACAAATTGCTTTTTACACCGTTTCCTACCTTTTCTTAAAGTGCAAACTTCCTCTGTAACGAATTATCTTAAGATTTTATTTTAAAAGTTAATCTTCTAAAAATAATATTAATTAATACAATTTTCCTTGTATTCCCCTATTACCTCCTGTCCTTTCAGTTCCAGGTTTTCAGTTGTAATGGCCTTCAGCTCCACTGCAGGCTTCCTAGCGGAGAAACAAATTTGTGCCAGCTTGCTGAATAACCTCAGTAATGTTCAGTCACTCAGAACTCCTCCATCTGTGTGTCCACCCATCCAAAGGACCAGATGCTCTGAAAAACGCCTTCTCCACTGCGCCTGGTGTATCACTATCTGAAATATGTTGCTCCCATAACTGCCATTTCCAGCCCACAAGCAAAGGCAACAACTGTCCTACCTGGAGCCCTCAGTTGTTCATTTGGTCAGGTACAACATGTTCTTTACAAGTCAACTGTTCCTGCTGCTAGAGCTGATGGGAAACATGCAAAAGGTTTTTACAGGGTTATTCTGTTCCATCCCACAGACACTGAAATCACTAACTGGAAGCACTGTAATAAAAACTGATGGAAAGCAACCATTCCACTGAGGAAGAAAACAAGTTCAGAGAAACGCGTATTTCACCAGAAGGAAAAGCTAAGATTTCTGTGCAGAATTCCAGATCTATTAATTCCATTGGGTTTGCACTGATAGGCATTTAGACAACTCAATTATGTTATTGTTGAAATTAGATAACGAGATAATCTTATAAACTTCCTTTCTAAACTTGTACACATTCCCCTGACACAGGTTGCAGAAATGCTCTTGCCAAGAACATGATGATTCAGTGTGAGCTTGCTTCACCAGAGATGAAGAGATGTCCTTGTTACACATCCATGCAGCTGGTTTTTTACAACACAAAGATTAATACATGGGATCTGACTCAGCAGCTGATCATTTTCCAAGTTATTTGGCTCATAACCTGAAATTTCTTCTGAAAATACCTTAGAAGAAAGTTTCCTCAGGGAAAGAAAGTGTGTGCATGATACATAACATTCTTTGTAAGAACCTTAATTATATTTGATGATCCTAAATCATTGCAACTTTCCTCTCTTATACCCCCTTGAGTGAACAATTACCTCTGATGAGAAGCTTCAGGAAAAACATTGATTAGGGCATGTTCTTGGAAACAAAAGAAAGATGCACGTGAATCTGAAGGCTCTGCTGAAGGACAAAGCAAGCAGGCAAAAAATATTTCTCTTACTTCTAGCAGACAGATCATTCTGACCATATTCCATTGCAGAGAATTGCAGGAGAGATGTTCATTATATAATATGCAAAGTTTAGCATCTTCAGTCATACTTAATACTAGAGTATTAAGAAAGTTGTAGAATCAATTTAAAAGTGACTAAAGAGTGAAAAGTTGCTGAAACTTGGTATTTTCTTTTATCACACAAATTTGTTGAAAATGCTTTAATTTACTTTCATTGAAGTGCTTTCCTACAAACAGCAAATCAGCTTTTAATGAAAATTAGTAATAATCCAGTTAAAAATTACATAAGCCAAAGGCCTGTGTTAAAAAATAACACTTTAAAAAGGTGCCTACGCATTTTAGCATTTATTTATGGAATCATAGATTGCTTTGGGTTGGATGCTCCTCACCAACCACCACCCCCAAGTCCTCCGCAGGGCTGCTCCCAATGTCTTCTCTGCCCAGCCTGTAGCTGTGCCTGGGATTGCCAGGTGTAGGACCTTGCACTTGGCTTGGTTGAACCTATGATGTTGGCATGGTCCCACCTCACAAGCGTGTCCAGGTCCCTCTGGATCCCATCCCTTCCCTCCAGCGTATCAACCAAGCCACAAAGCTTGGTGTCATCAGCAAACTTGCTGAGGGCGCCTCAATCCCACTGTCCATGTCACTGGCAAAGATATTGAACAAGACAGGTCCCAACACTGATCCCTGAGGGACACCACTTGGACCAGTCTCCAAATGGACACTGAGCCATTGACCGCAACTCTCTGCTTGTGGCCATGAAGCCAATTTTTTATCCACCGGGTGGTCCATCCATCAAATTTACGTCTCACCAGTTTAGAGACAATTTCTAGTTTTTAAGATAAACATTCCATCACTTAAGCATCAAAGCCTCTGCCTTGGGCAACTATTCACTGCCAGAACATCTGTGGAAGCTGAAGTTACTGCCTGCCAACTGTTTGGTGCCATTACTCTTTTGTCAAAAACTGCCAGCCCCACAGAACGTGATGTTGCTCAGCCAGCAGAATGCATGATACGAGGATTCCCTCCTCTGTTCCAGCACAAAGTTAGCTAAGCTAACTTTAAATGCAAGTGCTCACGCATAGAAATGGCAGGATTCTTTCTAAAGATTAAACACCGAGTGTTCAACGTTACGTACATTTTTGCAAAATGGTGAAAAACAAATCTAAGGATTTTTAAGCTCATCTCAAAGTTTGCCTGCACTGTTCTGAAACTGCTTTATAACGGTCATCTGTCAAGCACAATTTTGCCGTATACCTCACACTGATGGGACAAGGTGACTAAAGTGCCGTGTCAGCAACATAACATCCCATGTCAGCAACAAAACATCAGCAAAACTGAGCTGTCGGGAACAGGAAAGAGTTAGAGCTGCACTATACTCAGTCCTTGTCATCTGGAAGCCTTTGCCCAGGGGCGTGAGATTTGTCCCTAGCAACAGTAACCTGGGTTTAGATGCAAAGACATCTAAACCCTCTTTCTGACACAGCAAAAATCCCCAATTACAGTCTGAACTGCAGGAGTATGGCATTAAAACACAAGAAGGGAAAACTCCTATTCAGAGAATATCCCTGTTAAAGCCCCAGCATGTCCCGTGTGTCAATTAGGCCTAGAGAGGTACAGGTTTTTATGTAAGACAGAACTGTTGGTTTTAGTCTTACAGGTGGATTCAGTTATAAATGCCAACCCTGGCATATAATCTTCAACAAAAAGCTGTGCCTTTCTATCTCATTTCCATCTTTCAGCTGAGACATTAGCATTCCTTATTCAATGTTCTTCTCTCTCAAGCATTACCTCAGATTAATTGGCACTGTATAAAATAAGTTCCTGGGTGCACAATGGTAACCATGGTAGCCTTCATACTATCCTCACAATGCATATGTAATTCAGTCCTCAGGAAAACATAATTAGCACATAGCATAATATATTCTCTCTAAACACACCACCACCATATGAAACGCACACAATCAAAGCAAGTGATGCCTCCAGCCTCCGCTGAACGGGGCTACCATTCCTGAGCAGTCACATCACAAATGAATATCCTATTAAGTAGTTTCGCTGCGGCATCCTCCACTTGCACGATGCAGCTGCTGAACGGTATGCTTTTTCGTTATGCCGAAAGGTGGCAATGTTCTCCTTAGTATCGGCTGCCCCTGCAAAGTCAACGGAACCGCACTTGCAGGAGTCCCGCAGCCTCTCCCCAGCCACGCCAGGCAGCACGCACCGTTAACTGGTGTGCTCACTGGGTCCCAGTGCTTCAGTGATGACACCCTCAGTCCAAGTGACACAAATATTACAGTACCATTCAGGCAGGAGTCCACTGAGCTGTGTGAGAGCACATTCATGTGTATTTCCGTATGAGGAAAATTAAAAGGCATATGCCACTTAAAGTGTGTTCTCCTACTCATCACACATAATCAGGCCTTATTCAGGATACTCCCAACGTGTTCATACAGGACGATTACTTCTATGCACTGAATGAAAGGTTTTACTAGCCCAGCTGCTCAGAAGATGCCACCCAGACACTACCAAAGCTGCTTTCAAGAAATGTAACTCATTTGAAGTGAACTCCACAATTCATTTGGGGATTTGCCACTTGGGAATACTGAAGTCACACGAAACATCTGCCAGTGAGGCCTTAATACCACACCCACATGGACTGTCAGTACACAGAGCACGGAAAAACCAGCGTGCAGCTGCTGTTTTCCTAGTTAGTGTCCCAATAACAACTGCATTACTTATTTTAATGGCACGAGTGAGGAATAATCACGTGTAGCAACAAACTCTTACCCTGGTGTTGGGCTTGCTCCTATGAGTACGCACACAGCGTGTCCCACACCCAAACAGTCAGATGCTATTTCTGTAAGACACTAAATGAGAAAGCTAAGTTATGAAAGGAAGTATGGTTTGCCTGGTGTATCATAGGGAGATGTTTCCCAGTATCAGCAGTAAAATGGGAATTCTAACATTATTTTTATATGGTATTTAGGATAACTGACTGCTAGCTATGGAGTCAAAGCAACAGCTACAGAAAGGAAGCCAGAAAGGAGAGGAGGATCATCTACATAACGAGCATCCTTACAAATCCACTGAAACAACTGTCAGATTTCTAACAGAAAGAGGCTCCGAGGCCAAATTTGGCATCATGACGGTTCTGAGGAGAAAAAGTTACAGTAAAAGATCTAGAGAAATAAACGCATTTTCAAATGCTGCCAGCTAAGCTGTTAAATTATTATTACCTACAAAACGCAAAATGCGAAATGCTTCTCCACAAAACAGGAGTAAAGAGTAAGGAGATGCCCAAACATATACAGGATAGTCAGTACTTAGCAGACACGAAAGCCATTTAATTCCTCCTGTGAATACATATTGATTTAGTTTACTGCTCTACTAGAAACGTTACTTCCATTAAGTGTGGGGTATCAGTGTGCCAGATAAAATGCAGACATCTACCACGCCTCTGGTGAAAACTTCACACAGCTCATTTAGGAACCAAAATCAACTTAGCAAAGATGATATGAAGTAGTTGCCTGGCAGTTATTTCATCTTTGCCCAGAATCCTTAGTAATGTTCATGTTTACAAGATTTATCTTCATTTTACTCCCTCTACATGTACATGACAGGAAACACTTTCCCGCTCATATAACAAAAACCTTTGAAACTGCTGTAATATTGAAGCAGTTTTGATAATACTATTTGCCCTTTGTTTTATACCAACACCATGCTGTGGACACTTTTC
Source organism: Nestor notabilis (assembly GCF_000696875.1). NCBI lineage: Eukaryota > Metazoa > Chordata > Aves > Psittaciformes > Psittacidae > Nestor > Nestor notabilis. The sequence continues at coordinate 1,185 of NW_009939554.1, read as the reverse complement.
TCCTGACAGATCCTTGCAACATGGCAGAGCTGTTACCAGAGCAGAATGAGCTGACATTTCCATGCAGACACTGCCAGGGCAGGTGACATCCTCTTGTTGCAGTCTGCTGGGATAACAGATGCAGATCTCCATTTCAGATGTTGATGGCAAAAGGTAGCATTATGATCTAAAAACTCCAGCCACACATATGCTGTCAATCCATGTGCATCTGATTCCACACATTTTGACTTTTAGAGGCATGGGGGAATGGAAGGAAGCAGCACTTCTTCAGTGCTATCAAACAAACCTTCAGAGAACATCACTGATTTCAACTACATAGAATTAGAAGAAAATGCCCTCTCTTAATATGCTAATGCCTAAGTAGCCATGCCACACTTAGCGTTTATGGCCATTATAAAATTTGGCAAAAAATGGGGATAACTGGTAAAATAATAGTGCTTTGTATGGAAAAGCTGGCTAGTTCAGGAAGAACTGTTTATGTTAGGTGGTGAAAATTATTTCATACATTCACATTGGGTTATCTATTATCAAATACACATTATATGACACTAACTTTCTATTTTTCTTAAGATACAGTATTTTGTTAGATGTTTTTTCATCTAGTCTCAGTCATGTCATTGAGTCTAAAAACCAGTTTCAAAGTTGTTCTAATAATTGCTGAACTCACTAGGTGTAAATCCATTCACTTATGACCAGCTAGTCTGGGACATGGGAAAAGAGTGAGTTAGTGACTGCAAACAGAAACAAAACACAATAATTCAGTTTCAAGCGATAGAATTTGGGAGCAGAAAGATCACAAACACTATTTGCCATACATTATATATTCTTTTTCTGTTATATAAACTCAGCTTTGCTTTATGTAAAACGCCCAGGCACTATGATCTGTGACTGCAGAACAGTCTGAACCAACTCTACTAAAAACCAGATTATTGACTTCTCAGAAGAAGAGTTTTTATAACCCATCACATGAAAAGTATATACAGCATGGGGGTGGGGGAGAATGAGCTACTGGATCTCAAGTATGGTAAGTAGGCAAAGCCAGCTGCCCACAGTGGCTAGTACTAATGTCTGTGGGAAATCATATAAGCACATAAGCAACAGAACTACAAGTTCTCCTAATTATTCTAAGCAATATAATTTAAGCATCAACAGATTAAAATACTGGAATATCTTAATGTCGTGGTT
>NW_009939553.1:0-11894 GCF_000696875.1 Nestor notabilis | reverse complement strand
TGCTGAGGGCACACACAATTCCATTGTCCATATCACCGACAAAGAACATGAAAAGATAATAAAGTATGTTAAGTAAAAAAAACCCTCAAAATTATTTATATATTAAATGATACATTAAATCATTTCACAACCCATCAAAATGAGTTTTGTTTATTTCTATTTTATTTCTATTTATTCTTATTTATTTCTATTTTATTCATTTCATTTATCTCTACTTCACATAAATATACTTCAGACAAATCTCTGCAGCATTATGTATGTTGACATTTTTTTCTGCCAGTTATTTCTTGACTGAATTATCAGGAACATCATCTATATTTGATTTTAGTAAGAAATAAACAAATATTGTTTCTGCTAATGCAGTACAGCACCAGGACTCAAGCTTTTTTGAAAACTCCTATTTTAGCAGTATTTTTCTGTCTTCCTTACTTCTTCCTTTCTCTGGCCTATGTGAAATCCTTACACTTTATATCTACCTCTGCATCCTTAAATTATAAGCTTGAGGATAATAATTTATTGACCTCAATTTCTCCCCATCAAAAAAAGAGAGAGAATGAACCCTCCCACATACACACACACACATAAAACTATTAAGTTAAACCCTTTCCCAGATCATGAAGGGACCCAACCACGCACATCCACACAAGCCTCTGAATTCTGGATTTCAGCAAGGACTCCTTCCCTGTCCAACCTCATTCCCTCTTTCTGCAGGGCTTACTCAGGGGAGTCCCCATTCCCACAGATGCCCCCATCCACTTCCTAGTCTTCCCCAGCTTTGTTCATCCTGCCTTGCCTTAGCCAAGCCAACTGGGTTCTTCACACTGTCTCAAAGACACTGCTGAGACAGCCATCCTGATGTGCATCCTTGCATAGCCCAGCTTGCTTTGCAGGGGTAAGGGAAGGTGTAAGGAGATGGTAGACCTCTTCCCAACATTTTGCGTTCACACAGCCCTCAGCAGCCTATGTCTTTGGTACCTTTGCCTCTGTCCCGACAGGCTTCAAGAAGATGTTTTCTGGACTGTCAAAGTAGCTAAAACTTTCAGAGAGAAAATGGGGGAAACAGATGAAAAGTGGGGAGGGAGAAGGCAAAGGCTTTGCCTGATTTTCTTTCATTCTCTTAAGATTCATTCTGTTTCCCAGAGAGCTCAATTTTAGCTTGAAAATGGCTGTGTAACAATATGTCTGCTGCCTTCTACAGGCAAGTGACACAATGTTAGCATTCAGATAAAAAAAATTTCAAACCAGTGTTTTTTTCAAATTGATTGCAAACAAGAATTGCAGGAAACTAATGAGATGTGTATTTCTTATTAATAAAAAAAAAGGGGGGGGGGGCTTTAATTGAAACATGAAACATTGCAAACCTGCTCATGTCATAACAGCATAGTGACAGCTGCTTTGTCAGCATTCATACTTAATACTTTTTTAAATATTTCTGTTAAAAGAAAGTTATTTTCATAAAATTGCCACAGAACAAGCATATGGTACTGTTCTGCACTCTGACCAAAATTGGTAGCCAAAGTTTAGGGCCATGTAGATGAATGGCAGTCTCCTCAAAGGAGGAATCAAAAAGCAAAAAAATGTTTTCTTCTGCTCACAGCTCCATTTCCTATTAGGAAAAAACCAATCTCCATTTGGCCTAAACCTTTTTTTTGCCTTTTTTCTAGTATGTTCCCAGTGGTTGCTCATGTCATACCTGGCGTCCTCTCTTCAGTTTTGATCTACTGTACAGTTCACAGTTCCACAGGATTTCCCCCAAAGAATTAGTGAAATAATTTCCCCCATAATTGCCTTGCCTGTACTTCACCTTTGCTTTTTTTCAAACCAGACCCTTCAGTGTTTTCAGCTACTTGGTGTCTGAAGGAGGTTAATAAATGTTTATTAGGTTTAAGTGGAGCTTTAGTACTGTAGGCAGAGTTTCACTGAAAAACAACACTTCATTAAACCCCAGATTTTGCATTTTTGTCAGCCTTTTCTTGAGCTGGCCAGAAAGTTAATCTCATAACCAGCTTCCTCCTCTATAGCTCAGGGATGGGCTTTCCAAGATGTCATAGCTCCAAAACAAGCCCCATAGTCCACTAGAGTCTTCCGTTTCCAGAACATCAATATAATTGATGGCTGATCTGATTCAGACCCCTGACACTGCACACTTAGCAAAGCTGCTCAAGAACTGATTCCACGATTGCTTTGTACAACTGTCTTAGCGAAGTTTGCAGAAGCTCCCCCCTTCCTACTTCCCTAATAAGTTCCCTGTGACTATCAGAAAGGCTTTATGCAGTTTAATAGAATATCCTTGAGATAACAGCAGGTTGGCCCAAATATTGCCACTGCAGATGCTGGTGTAAATCCAAATTTAATTATGTCAGTAGATACCTTTTATGTGCACTCTTGTGCTAGTGAAGATTAGGTTTGAACTCTCTCTAACAAAGACAATTGATTTGTGCCTTTGAAGATCTTAATTTCTAAATCCTTGCCATATTGCTTAATTCTAATTATTTTGTGGACATGCATGTTGTACTTCTGCCACCCAGCTTTGATTGCAGTTTTTCTTATCATTTGACAAGTACAGCTCCAATTTCCACATAGAACGTTGCTTGGTCAGGACATTCAAGCTGGCTATTATTTCCATTTCAAAGCACCTCCAACAAAGTAGCAGCAGCAGTAGCAATGAGAACCTTGACATGAGCCACCAGTGTGCACTTGCAGCCCAGAAAGCCAGCCGTATCCTGGGCTGTATCAAAAGAAGCATGACCAGCAGGTCAAAGGAGGTGATCCTGCCCCTCTACTCTGCTCTTGTGAGACCTCACTTGGAGTATTGTGTCCAGTTCTGGTGTCCTCAACATAAAAAGGACATGGAGCTGTTGGAGCAAGTCCAGAGGAGGGCCACGAGGATGATAAGAGGACTGGAGCACCTCCCGTATGAAGACAGGCTGAGAAAGTTGGGGCTGTTCAGCCTGGAAAAGAGAAATGCTGCATGGAGACCACATAGCAGCAGACCACATAGCAGCCTTCCAGTATCTGAAGGGGTCCTACAGGGATGCTGGGGAGAGACTCCTCGTTAGGGACTCTAGTGGTGGGACAAGGGGTAATGGCTTTAAACTTAAACAGGGGAAGTTTAGGTTAGATCTAAGGAAGAAGTTCTTCACAGTGAGGGTGGTGAGGCCCTGGAATAGGTTGCCCAAGGAACTTGTGAATGCTCCAACCCTGGAGGTGTTCAAGGCCAGGCTGGACAGAGCCTTGGGCGACATAGTTTAGTGTGAGGTGTCCCTGCTCATGGCAGGGGGGTTGGAACTAGATGATCTTAAGGTCCTTTCCAACCCTAACTATTCTATGATTCTGTCTTCCAGGATGCCATCTCTGTCACTGTAATGAGTGTTTCATCAATGTCCAGAACAGAACATTTATAAACTTGATCAGTGTTTTTCTTTCCTTCTCTCTTCACTGTCTCCTGATCTTGAATTTTTACTTCCCACCTGAATTCACATTCAATATTAATCAGTTAATTAATTAATTAGTGTTATTGTTGCCTGGCAAGATCATGGAGCAAATTCTCCTGGAAACTATGATAAGGCACAGGGATAATAAGGGAGTGATTGGTGACAACCATCATGGCTTCACTATGAGTAAGTTGTGAGGTCAAGTGCGAGGTCTTGCACCTGGGTCAGGGCAATCCCAAGCACAGATACAGGCTGCAGGGAGACTGGATTGAGAGCAGCCCTGAGGAGAAGGACTTGGGGGTGCTGTTTGATGAGAAGCTCAACATGAGCGTGCAGTGTGCGCTTGTAGCCCTGAAAGCCAACTGTATCCTGGGCTGCATCTAAAAGGAGTGTAGCCACTGGGTCAAGGGAGGTGATTGTCCCCCTCTATTCTGCTCTCGTGAGGCCCCAGCTGGAGTACTGTGTTCAGCTCTGAGGCCCCCAACAGAAGAGGGGTGTGGACCTGCTTGACCAAGTCCAAAGAAGGGCCGCAAAGATGATCAGGGGGCTGGAGCACCTCCCCTGTGCAGGTGCTGAGGCTTAAGAGTTGGGCTTTTTCAGCCTGGAGAAGTCTCAGGGGAGACCTTATAAACAGTCTTCCAATACCTAAAGGGGGCCTATGAGAAAGGGACTTTTTACAAGGGCATATACTGATAGAACAAGGGGTAATGGATTTAAACTGAAAGAGGATAGATTTAGATTAGTCTTTAGGAAGAAATTCTTTACTATGAGAGGTGGTGAGACATTGGATCAGGTTGCCCAGAGAAGTTGTGGCTGCCCCATCTCTGTGTTCAAGGACAGGTTGGATGGGATTTTGAGCAACCTGGTCTAGTGGAAGGTCTCCTTGCCCACGGTAGGGGGATTGGAACTAGATGATTTTTAAGGTCCCTTCCAACCCAAACCATACTGTGATTCTATGATTCAAAGATTCTATGATATAGTTTTATTCTAAATGTCTTTGGTAAAATACAGACACTTGTTTTAATTTGGCTTTCAATCATATAGGGGTGTTACTTATTATGATATTTGGTATCAGTATGATTATTTTTATCTGCTAAATGACTGAACAAATGTTACTGTTTTTGAAATCTTTTTTTTCTACAAAAGATATGAACACTGATACATCAAGCTGATAACATTAACCAGGTACAAGCAAAAATTTCAAGTTCACTAACTACATATATATTAATTTTAGTAGCTTAATCTTTTTCCTTGTAGTACACTTTAAATATTATCATATTGTGTTGATGTTGTGATGTGTTGATATTATGTTGTGATTGAACACATTAATCACTAGAGTCTTTATATATATATTTACACATAACGCTTCTAATTTAATCAACGTAGGTTTTGCATAATACACAAACACTAGAGCATTATTTTAAATGGTATCATCACTATTGATTTGTACTTATTTGGGGAAAAAGATGTGCATTCACTGTTTCTGTCTGCAAAAATGATATAATAGTTGAGATATTTTAAAGATCCTTCACTGAATATTAATATTTAAAAGTGAAAGCACCATGACTGTGAACAAATCCTATGATACAGTGAACGCAGTAGAAGGATGAGATCAACAGACTCTCTTTTATACTCTTTATTACTAGTAAATGACGATTCTTTATCAGGTTCTTGAGTTTAATGCTATAAACACATCAATGACAATACCATAATAGTGTCAAAAGTTAATTGTACATTTATTCTCTTTCCTGAAACAGAAATATTTGCTAGTTCTTTGTTGTGGGGTGAGGCTATTGGAGGGACTAGGGAGAATAGATATTGCATTTCCTAAGTTTGTAAGGTTTCACAAGGTGTTCCATTGAAAAGAATGAGAAAACAAGGTTTAAGGAGACAAAATGCGGGGGTCTCAGTCTCGTGAGGATACAGAAAACTCAAAACATGTTCACACAGATTTGTTCAGGGTACCTATTTGATGCTAGAGGTCCTACTTACAAGCCACTTTCCTCATCAGATTGTCAGGCATGCATTTACAGATGTCACCTTGTAAGAATACCAAAGTGTAGAATTCTTATGGGATAATTAATCAACACATCTCAATGTAATTAGTCATAGCAATATGACATATTAATGTATATTTATAATTGAAGTACTTGAACTGCTGTCAGGTCAATGCATGTCATCTACTATTTTTCAAACCATTCATAAGTCTCAAAAATGACCATAGCAGAAAAATTATGATAATCAAGGAAAAAATGTATTTATATAAAAACTGAAAAGTATCATATAGTACGATTTTTTTCAGGCTTTAAAACTATAGTTTTAAGTAGTCATTGGCACTAACTTAATTGAGGGTCCAAAGAAAATCATATCAAGGTTTGCCCCAGTCATTGCTGAGAAGACTAAAACAGTTAAGTAAAGAATCAATGTGCATACTATTTTAACATGATCAGTGTCAGAATTTGCGAACAATTTTCACAGCTACCAAAGAACTTCAGTTATCTGTCATACGAAAAAAAAAGAGAAAAAAATATGTCTTGCAAAAGCTAGTAGAGATTGACATCTTTATTGATGACTATGGACAAAAAATTACCCCTTTGAAGGTCAACAGAAATTACTTCTGTTAAGTTTGGTAAGGCCAGATTTTCACACTATGCATGTGGCATTTCACATAACAGACAACATAAATTACTTCAGACAACAAAGTCCAAAATCTGAATAATATTTTTTGTGTGATGAATGAAACATATAACAGATGAAATGGAAAACTGTTGACCAAAAATATGACCAGTTTCCATGTAGTACAACTACAAGGGAAGATTAGTAATTTGTGGGTAATGAGAATTCACCATTAAACAACCTCCTAGCAAAGAACAATCCAGAAACTCATTTTTTATTTTGTGAACAAAAGAAATCTTAGTAAAATCATGTCTGGGTATCATTAAAGGAAACTACAGGCATAATTTTGTGGAACTATATCTCTTGATCAAAATGTTATTTTTTTACAGTATTAGCATAAATGATACAGTCCGAATGATGTTAAAACAATCAACTGGTCATAAACCCCCCCTTTTTATTAGGATGGGTTTTTTCTTTGACTATTTTTGATATTTTCCTTCCGTTCCTTCCTCTTGATTCTTACCTTCTATTCAGAATAGTGTTGCTGAGGCATACTTTCATTCAATTTTTATGAAAAGATTGATACTGTAATCTGTCCCTTAGAAAGAAAAAAATCAACATTATTTCCATACAACTCTCACTTGAACTTGGGGACTTGTATTACACATTTGGCAGCAGAGCTGTAACAGATGCCATCTGCAAGGTCTTGAACCTCAAATTTCGGAATTTATGCCTTCCTAAAACAATAAAACGTTTGGTTTGTCATTTTAGTCTCATACAGTGACTCCTTTTAGCCAGTTTTTCAAGCAATAAACTAGATATTCTTTTTTATTCTGACATCCATCATCTTCATGTAAATCCTCTGCAGTCTGCTCTTAAATAGTTCTGTGCTGTAAATTTGAATCCACTTCAAGTTTGTATTAATATTTTTATACATTTTTTCCTAGGAACAATATTGAAACTCATGCTGAAACTTCATGTTACAGCACATAATAAAAGTTTAAAAGGCCTCAGGTCTCCTGTAGTTCTTTCATTTCAAGTATATGTTTTACTAACCTGAATTCTAGTGTGCTTCCTACTTCATGTAAGCTTTGGAGATAGGCCACATAACTAATTGAAACTGTAGTTTTACCATCTGGGCCTGATTTGTCCAGAAGTATAGGCAAAATTAAACTGTAAAGAGTATGAGAGACAAGCTGAAAGGTTAATCTGTGCCAAGCAGTAGAGGTTGGTCAGAGTTCACCAACTAGGCCTGCCAGTTTCCTATCTATTTCATTTCTCTGTACCTTCAAGACTTAGTCTCAAAGTAATTTATAAAAGTACAAATTTATACAAGGCCAAAATGCTCTTTTCATGACTCCTTCTCCTTGTCTCAAATCAGTTGTATTCAAAAGAGGTATCAAGTGTGTGGTCACCTCTTATTCTGAAGTCCTCGGCTCTTACCAAGTTATTCATATTGGAGCTCAAGCTGCTTATTACCCCACTCATAATGTACCTATGTACGTGCTGGGTTATGGTTATATAATTCAGCAGAAACCCCGTTAGAAATTTGCAAATCCGGCATTAGTTCTTATCCTGTAAAGGTTGTACTTCAGGGCATAAGGTAATCTGTCATGAGTCCCAAGTAATGGTAAGATTCCTCTAATTATGTTTCTCTGGAACAGGTCAGCAAGCAGATGGTGGATCCTTACTGAGTCAATAACAAAACACTTATTGACCTCAGTGGTGCAAGTAATACACTAAATTAACTTTTTAAAATCTATACATCCCTGGTAAGATTCTGCATCTTATGCAAGAAATTATTTCAGTTTTGTGACATATTTTTTGTGACATATTTTTTGTAACATATTTTAGGACCCTCAGGTGTGACTGTAGAACTGAATTGTATTCTGATAGCCAAGAGGTTATTATACAATTTATTTGGAAGTACTACACAGCTCATGAAACTGTAATTTTTAGAATAGGTGAAAAATATTTTCTATGCATAAGAATACTTAGGTAATGATTATCACCTTGTTTTTTAGGTCATTCTCAAATACTTCTAAGTCTGCATCCAAGTACAGGTATATTTCTCTAAACAGACAAATTGCATTCTTTCTCTAATGGTTTCTGGAGCAATGGTATTACCATAGTGCTTTTATTTTCACTTTAAGAGAATTCCTTTATGTGGAAAGTATCTGCCTGCTACCTGGCAAGACACGTTTAATATCAGAATTCGGTCTCAAGGGAATAGCTCCAATAGAGAGATCATAATACCCAAAGTCTTGGTAGAAAGTGTAGCTTCTTGAGCAACATCAAGAAAACCACTAATAGTCACAGTTTTTTTGATCTTGACCTGTTATTTATCATGCATTTTTGCTGTTTGAGTGTCTAGTCTCAAACATATTGTAAGCAGAGGTTGAATGAATTGGATATATTTGCTTGAAAAGAAGTTTTGCCAGCTTGTTTTCATACTGCAGCTGGGTTAATATGTTTTGGCTTTCAGAAAAGGGCTGAAATATTCCCCCATTCTCCAAACCACATCCAACACAAAGCAACAGCTGCTGAGTTTATCTACTAAACCATAGAGCAAGTGGCAATTAAACAACCAAATTCCAGCCATTCAGCTGGAAAGTTAATGCACCAAAACTATGTTAGTATCCAAGCAAAAGGAAATTATACTGGAAAGGACATTGATAACTTGGGCATATTGAGTTTATTTGAAAGTAAGAAAAATCACAAGAGGCTTAATATTTCAACAAGGGTGGTTTTATAGAGAGGGAACACTGATTGTTCATGGCTCTGTATATTTTCAGCTACATTATCCCAATTATTATTATCAATCTCTAGTATTTCAAAAAGAACTCAGCATTAATATTCTCAGCCAGAATTTCTCTGGAATTCATGGCCCATTTTTAGCATCAGAATAAGCGTCTGTTTTCAGAAGATTTCAGCAGATTGTATATCTAGCAATTTTGAAAAATCAGGCCATAAAAATCTAGCCCATAATAGCACTGAATCATTTCGAAATATTTTCCCAGAGGATGACTCCAAGCAATTAGAAATCTGTCCCAACCATTTGAAAAACCACTTCCAAATACCTGGTGCTGACTTACAGCGTTACATTTCTATAATTAGCGTAATAGTACAGTAGAGGATGAAAAGCCTAGGCAAGCAACATGTTTAGCTAACTGTTTTCTTTAGTAGCTGGAGAAAAAAGATTGGAAATAAAGATTTTATAAGTTTGCCATATAGCTACTGAAGATAAGTTTCGTATCAGTTAACTTTTTTCACCTTAAAGATAGCTATGTAGCTCCAGCTATAGCTGGTGAAGAAAGACCTCCCATAGAATAAATGCCTAACATAGATAGATGGTATAAACACTCCTAAAAATATTTCCTTCCTTATCTTGATTATAAAACGAGCTTATATTAGACATTTAATTTTTGGATACATGATATCAGAGAAAATAAACTGTTTATGTTTGTGGGCATGTTTTCCCTTCCTGTGCTGTTTTCCTTGTCCATGGAAGTGTTATGGAGTCTATTGAACTAAGGTTTTAAAATGACCTAAGATTCTTACATGAAAGCTGTTAATTAAATACAGAGTATTATTATTACTATTATACAAATGTTACACAGTATTAGCATTATTACACTAAATTTACATTAGTGTAATGCTTTGTACCCCATGTTATACAATGGCAAACAAGTCTGAGTTGCCTAGACAGAATCACTGGATTTGGGGTTACTGTAATGTGTGATAATGGACTCATTATCACACTAAAAAGATAAACATCTGACAACATTCTGCAAAGGTGTGTCCTCTGTAAAGTTAGATGGCTACTGACGTTTCTATACCAGTTTTTTTCCTACTATGCTCTTTTGTTTAGTTGCATATATAACAGTGTTAGTGAAAAATGGTACCATTCTTTCCCTAATCCTCATTTGATGAATTCAGAGTCCTCCTATTATTTTTCCCCAAAGCTCATACACATGAGAAAATTATGGAAATCAGGGTTTTTAAGTGGAATAGGTTCTAGCAGTGGTTAACACATAATAATGTGCAGCTAAAAAGGAAACTCTATTTTTATATTCAATTTCTGAATTTCTGTACTGACCTACAATATCCTTTTTAACTTGTATCTGCTTCTCCTTAAGATTCACTAAGCTTTGAAAAAGGCATTACTCTCACAACATTCCAACACCTCCACAGTCATAACTTGAAACGTTAAAAATTAAATGGAAGAGGGAAACTGGAATACAGTGAGAAGAATATTCCCATTTCTTAGGGAAAATCTTAGCTAAGTCTTTCCAAAAAATCACATTCTTTTCTTAAAATAAAGAACTTTTCTATGCAAAGAAGTCATTCTGACAGAGGAAGATGTGCAATATTATACAACCTTTAGCTTCACTTGCTATGGTCAGCTGAAATTAAAAACTGCAAAAAGATAAAGTGCTCCATTAAACTCCTGTTTTATTGGATAAGTGCCCTCATGAAATTTCATGACTATACAATAGCATTATATCAGGGTAGAATCAAGGCTTACAACAGACGTTAAACCACACCATTACAGTGATCAGATGTAAGGCCTATTTAAACCAGATTTAAGAGAAATATTTATGAACTGATTTAAATACTAATGAGCAGACACTCCTACAGTTGTCACAGCAAAATGATAGATGTGTTACATAGGAATCTCTACGTCATATAGCTGGCCATTTTTCTATAGTCATGGACACATGTTCCTTAATAATACAGGCAGAAGATGAGCAATGAACAGCTGAAAGACAGTTGAATAATTGGAAAAGTTCGCTTCCTTTTTCCTCAGTGACATTATTGGTTTCCTAAGTACTTTTCCACTGCTGGATTCCTTTTCCTTTTTTTGGCCTCTTTCAGAAATTCACAGTTCCATCTGTGGAGGTGTCAATACTGTCAATAGGACTTATTCCTAGTTTTGGTCAAGGCTGCAGTTTCCTCATCCACACTGCATGATTGCTGGTTCATTCACAATCTTCACCGGGATATTTCCTTCCTAGAGGAAACTAGCACAGTGCGCAGGAGGGCTGTCTACTAGTCACTATCATCAATTTTTGCTCCTTCCAAGAGGAACAGTCCTCCAAAATCCCAGGAAATCTTACACTTCTCCAGTACCCTTGTAACCCTACACAGGCTGCCCCACGCTTCTCTATACATATCTGGGATGTCAACCTAAAAGCATTTCTCCCCGAAACACCTCAGTACTGCCTTACTGCCATTGCTGGCACCTAGTTCTAAGAAACTTCAAGACATAATAATTATGCTTCAGGGTCAAAGGCAAGTCACCTGGGACATGAAATAGTCTCAAGTCTACTTTTTATAAAGTTTTCAGGCAGACAGTTTTATGCTAGAGAGTGTTAGTCTGCCAAATTTTCTCTCAGATGCAGTGCTCAAACATCGGCATAGCAGTAGACCAGAAGCACAGAAGTCTAGTACAACTGATCCAGCAGCTCTGCTGTAAGTCTCATCTTTGACTATATGTTCTACTGTGATAGAAGTAGTTCAATAAGGCCAAGTCTCCTCTTTGTTGTTTACCAAGTTTACTCTTAATCTTACTACTCTCAGTAAATATGAAAGTGATTTTTTTCAGTTGTAACAGTAAGTAAATACATAAAATGTAACATAAAGCATAACCTCTATGTACAAAATGATTACCCCACTGACTATTGCCCCCTTCTAGTGTTCCATGTGGGGGCTACTGATATAGATAGCAGTAGCCTGGAGAGCATGAAGAAGGACTACAGAGCCCTGGAAGAGGTGGTTAGGGGCTCTGGAGCTCAGATATATAGCTTTTCCATCGATTCTCCAGGATAAAAGGGAGGACCT
>NW_009939552.1:247323-251306 GCF_000696875.1 Nestor notabilis | reverse complement strand
AGGGAAAGAAAAAAGGACACAGAGGAGGAACTTATAGCGTGGAACTGGATGCTGCATTTGGATTGCTGTAGTCATGTTTTGAATGTCCAGAAACTTTAGGTTATGGTGCTATGATGGTACCCTGAGAGTAGACAGATCTGTCTCAAACCGAGAGCAGTGTTGTTCCACCCACACATGAAGGAGGAGAGACTATACTCACGTGCAGGATTGACTTACTGTGCTAAAATTCTTAGTGTTTTATTAAATGCTGGTGAGATAGATGTTTGCTTTAGACAAATTTCTTCTCATTTTTCCTCCCTCCATTTTATTAATTTATTGATTCTCTATTTGAGGACATTTGCCAAAAAATTAGTCAGCATAATCCATATTTCTCATATATCCAGGATGATGTTGGCAAGGCAAATGGAAAGAAATTGATACACACAAGTTTTGTAAAGAAGTCAGCTGGAAAAGGGCAGCATTGCTCAGGAAGATATGCTATACTCAACTGACCTCCCTTTTCAAAGACAACTTCTCAGAGATACAAAAGCAAGAACTGTTGCTCATGTACATGAAACATTTCTTAATGTTAAGGTGGTTTATCCTTATGCATAATGAATGCTATTAATTTCTTCTTTCTTCAGTGAAACAACCATCCCTCAATATTCTAACAAGAAGCCTTATTGATAAGATCTCTGAAGTTTTCTAAGGACTTTTTTTACAGATTTTTTTTATTTGCAGCAGCAGAAATACAGAACATTGAGCCACTCTGACTTTCACTGTTAGGCTTTTGCCAACATCATTCTTCGTGCACAGTGTGCACCAGTTTTTCTCTACCTCTGTGGCTGATATACGTGCTTACCCACATAGCCTTGTCACCTGCAAAATAGAATATGTCTGCCTTCTCTCCTTCATTACCCCTAGTAAATAATAATATCTTAGCACCCATGAGCTTACTTGGGGACCTAATTTTTTATGGTGCATTTCTCTGTAGCAGTAAAGGTTGCATTGATATTTCTTCTCTATATATCCAGGTGGGTTGTTTTGGTTTGGTTTGGACTTTTGTTTGTCTGTTTGGGTTGTGACTAACAAGAACAGATTACGTCAGAATTGACCATGCTGTCAGCAGTGTGGTCCCTTCATCTTCACCAGTTTATCCTCCTTTCACTGTCTTCCAACAAAAAATACAGTCTCATTACTCCTTCTCCCAAAATGTTTTAATTGATTGCCAGATAACTTGTGCATGGTTTCTTCAAGCCTGGTTATTCCCTAGAGTATTTGAGCATATCACTAGCACTCATGCCCTCTTTGTCACCTCTGGTTTCCAGCTGTTGTGATGGTTCTAGATTGGGATAATGTTTGGCACTGCTTTTCAGTAAGCCAAACATGCTCCCAAATTCTCTTATGGGTTCCCTGTGGCTTGTACCGTGTGCAAAGGGCCTAGAAGAGACTACATGTGTAGTCCTGAAAGGATTAGGAAACAGAAGAAAGATGTAAGTCAAAAGAATCTGAGAATTGGGAATCCCAACTTCCACTGACCTAAGGGATTGAAGAGCAAGAGAGGAGGGTCTTGGAGTATCTCTAATTGAAAAGAGGCACATTACTGCTGGAAATCCTTTTGCCCTGGCACCCAAAGCCTTTGCTATGAGTGCTAACAGTCTGCACAGACTGAGGTTTTATTACAAAGACTTTAACTCCATCCAAACACCCACTGCTTCCTACTGCAGCCTCTTGCTTTGCTTTTGCCTTCTGAATCACTCAAAAGCATTTAGATCACTTCACTATCCCAGCACAAGGTCATATGTGCAGTGCAGCCAAATATTTACATGTCATTCTGCCTGCTTTTCAGGTTTTAAAATGTCCAGCATTTCCTATACCCATGTACCCAGTATACTGAGATGAATGTGTGACCTTACATTTTAAGGCCAGAAGGAGCTTTTAGATCATCCAGTCTGACCTTGTTTAAGATTCAGAATTTATAATTTCATCCCATTCTCCCTGTGTGTGAAAGCATAATGCGCATTCTTAAGTAATTGCTGTGCGTAACATGCGGTGCTATGTAATTTAATAAATAATAATAAAGAACATCCAAATGGTCCCTCAGTATAAAAGAAGACTGAATTCACCTTGCAGTATTATTGGCCAACTGAGAATTTCAGGCATTTGCTGGAAAGTTTAATGCAAGCTTTGAAATTTGGAAAGCATGCTTCTTTGTGTAAGAAATCCTCCATTTCTCATCATGAGTTTCTCAGAAACCATTAACATTTTTTATTTAAAGTAATAAGCTCAGAAGAAGGGGATATAGCCATGAGATAATAGCCTTTGTGAAATCACTAGGTGTGCTGAGGTGAATCCATGGGTACTCAGCATAATGACAGGATCATCAGCTAATGCCTACTTTTATAGAGTTTTAATATTCTAATCACTTTTCCAAGAAATAATCTTTATATTTAAAGGTATAAGGACAGTCTTAGAGCCAAAAATGTTAAAATAATATTATGTTATTCTACGAATCTTGTAGACAATTAGTTTTAATAGAACCTAATACACCAATCTGATTCACTAAGTCAGTGAGGTTTTCAGCTAAAAGAATTACAGAGGCTATGTCTCCTGCTCATTATATTTCAGCTCTAAGCCAATTCAGTTTCTCTTCCTCAGAGTCCTGAGGCTCCCCTGCTTGGTGTCTTGATTAGGAGATTAAGGGAGCCTGATGGTCCCTTGTGGCCGGTATTATGATTAAGCCCACACTGTGGCTGGGGTTCCAGCATGCCTGTGGAAGTCAGGACACACATATTTGACTCCAGACTCTCATTCACATTTCTTTCCTATACAGGAATCCCTATTCCTACCCATCTAAAAGACAGAGATCAAACCATTTCTGAGTGCCAGAAGTCTTCTTTTGCAGAAGGGTTTGAGACCCCCACCAATATAAATACACGTAGAAAGTGTTGTTCTTAGATGGTCTTCAAGGGAAAAGTTTTTATTGATAAAAGAATAATTTCTTTAAGCACTGCTAGTTTCTTGGCTGTTAAGGAGGAGCTTTCTCATTGTGAAAAGGGCAAATGAAGGTAGAGAATACCAATATATGCAACCATATACAGGAGAACCTACTGTGTCAGAGAAAATACTTCCCCTCTTTGCCAGCCATGTATTTCTCGCAGGTGGGAGTTCACTGTTTCTGACAACTAATCATAGAATCATAGAATAATTGGAAAGGACCTTAAGATCATCTAGTTCCAACCCCCTGCCACGGGCAGGGACACCTTGCACTAAATCATGTTTGGCTGATACGCTGGAGGGAAGGGATGCCATCCAGAGGGACCTGGACACGCCTGTGAGGTGGGCCAATGCCAACCTTATGAAGTTTAACCAAGACAAGTGCAAGGTCCTACACCTGGGTCGGCACAACCCCAGGCACAGCTACAGGCTGGGTGGAGAAGAGATTCAAAGCAGCCCTGCAGAGAAGGACTTGGGGGTGGTGGTTGATGAGAAGCTTGACATGATCCAGCTTCAGTGTGCACTTGCAGCCCAGAAAGCCAACTGTATCCTGGGCTGCATCAAAAGAAGCATGACCAGCAGGCCAAAGGAGGTGATCCTGCCCCTCTACTCTGCTCTCCTGAGACCTCACTTGGAGTATTGTGTCCAGTTCTGGTGTCCTCAACATAAAAAAGACATGGAGCTGTTGGAGCAAGACCAGAGGAGGGCCACGAGGATGATAAGAGGGCTGGAGCACCTCCCGTATGAAGACAGGCTGAGAAAGTTGGGGTTGTTCAGCCTGGAGAAGAGAAGGCTGCGGGGAAACCTCATAGCAGCCTTCCAGTATCTGAAGGGGGCCTAGAAGGGGGCCTAAAAGGTTGCTGGGGAGGGAGTCTTCATTAGGGACTGCAGTGGTAGGACAAGGGGTAATGGCTTTAAACTTACAGAGGGGAAGTTTAGATTAGCTATAAGGACAAAGTTCTTTGCAGTGAGGGTGGTGAGGCACTGGAATGGGTTGCCCAAGGAAG
>NW_009939552.1:207910-247225 GCF_000696875.1 Nestor notabilis | reverse complement strand
TAAGCCTAAGGTCCTTTCCAACCCAAACCATTCTATGATTCTATGACTTGTGCACATTCAGGTTCTTAAGATGGTCTTGAATCTCATCCTCTCCTACAGTGGGCCTAAGGTCTTCATTCTCACACTCCCCACGTTTGCCTTCCAAGACTTGGGTGGTGTGGTCTGAGCATCTACCAGTGAAGACTGAGGCAAAGAAGTCATTAAGAACCTCAGCCTTCTCCAAATCCAGGGTAGCCAGTTCTCCCAATGGCTTCCAGAGAGGGCCCACATTGTCCCTAGTCTGTCTTTTATTTGCTACGTACCTTTCCTGTTATCTTTCACATCCCTTGCCAGATTTAATTACAACTGGGCCTTAGCTTTCCTAACCTGGTCACTAGCTTCCTGGACAATGTTCCTGTAATCTTACCAGGCTACCTGTTCTCGCTTCCACCTTCTATAAGCTTCTTTTTTCCCTCTAAGTTTCCTCAGCAGCTCCTTGTACATCCATGGAGGTCTCCTGGACCTCCTGCCACACTTCCTTCTAGTTGGGATGCAACACTCCTGAGCTTGTAGTAGGTGATCTTTGAACATCAACCAGCAGTCTTGGGCCCCCCTGCCCTCTAGGACTATATCCCACGGAACCTTGCTAAGCAGGTTCCTGAAGCAGCCAAAGTCTGCTCTCTTGAAGTCCAGGGCAGTGAGCTTGCAACATGCTCTTCTCGCTGTCCTGAAGATCTCAAACTTGACCATCTCATGATTGCTACAGCCAAGGCTGCCCTGGGGCGTCACATTTTCAACCAGTCCCTCCCTGTTGGTGAGCAGGTGAGCACAAGGTCAAGCACAGCACCTCTCCTTGTCGGCTCCTGTATTACTTGCAAAATACTATGCTGTTCAAATTGCAGAGAAAGTGGTTTTGTTCGCTTGCATGCTTTCTTGGTGTAGACGTGCTGTTCAATATTCACTTCTCCCAGGACAGTACCAGAAATATCATACAGTTTACTTTGACTATCTACAGATAAAATATCTAACCTGATTTAGAGATAAGCACCTCCAGAGAATACGGAATCTCTGTCTGTTATGTCTCTAGCACAAGTGAGATAAATAGCTGTTTGAAATAGTATACAGGACTAATCTAGATCAGATGCCTAACTTTTAATGAGTATAATTAAGTGAGGAGAATTTTTTAATTTACCTTGAGGTGACAGTACTTCAAAAATGCTTTCTCATCCAGACCCATCGGCAAATCTGCAAACACATATGTACATGCTACATCTGGTTTAAAAAAGCTGTCAAGAAATTGTCAGTATCCGCTTTGTCCAAATAGGCTTCTGGAAAGGAACTAAATGCTTAACTCATAAAATTACTAGTCAAGCTACAACCATTTAGCAAGTATCTAATAAATTAAATTGTTAAAAAGGAAAAGATATTTCAGTATAAGCAGACAAACTTATCCTCTCATCATTTTGCAGATCACAAGGCTGTATAAATTTTCTAACAGTTCATTGCACGAGGGATAAAGCTGTGTATGACAGCACAAGAACACACGACCAAATAAGAGAGGTTTATTAACTGTATTCTGTAACAAAGCTACAGAGTCATTTTACTCATGTGCTTTCAGATACAATTAAATAGTAGCCATGGGGTTATTTTCTAATTATTTCTGACTGAAAATTCAAACATTTTCTGTGTTATAATGATTTTGCTACACTACTTGTGATGATATTGAGATCTAAGTATCCCCGTATTAAAGTAAGCAAGAAACATAATGTTACTCGAGTTACATTTTCCACTTGAACTGGCAGTAAGATTGTACATTCCTAAGCCACAAGAATAAAATCTTTGGAAACTAAAAGCAACCAACAGTACATACTGGGATGTCAATGATCCATAAAAGCTATATATAGATTTATATAGCAGATTAATACTATGTTGTCATTAGATGGTAAGTAAGAATTTAATATTTGGATGTCAGATTTCTGCAGAACATTACTTTCCAACAGAGAGTATAAAAACCTCTTCAGGAGGACAGCAAATGAAGAGACAGCATTCTCAACAACCACACAGCCAAGTCAACCACACGATTCAGTGTTAGCTTCACAGGGGATCCAGTGAGAAGTTTGTGATGTAAAGGGGACAAGGAAACTGTCTTGATCCTTTCTGGCAGTTCGTGGTAAACCTAAGAGACAGCAATACCACCAGTTTGTGCCGTAGCTGGCATTGCAAGTTCACATTAGGTACTCAGGAAAAGTCATGTCTGTCGCTTCAGTATTTTTGCCCTGTATTCAGCTTCAGTTCATGGTGGCTTCCTATTATAGAATTAGTGACTGTCTCAAACAATGAATTCTTTTTTGGGCTTTTTCTTTTTTTTTTTTTTTTTTTTTTCTGGCAATTTGCTGTGGGATTTCCCATTGTCTCTTATGGCTAAATTAGGGAGATATGCAAAGACTATTTCTGTTTTCCATAATTCAAGAGGGGTTAAGAAAATTCGCCACTGTAAAGGGCCAACCACATAATCTATTTTGCTTCTGTGAATCTAAGCCCATATCCTTCTTATCCATATGTCCCTCCTATAGTCTGAATCACTCTTACTGCCATGAACAGAACATGCAAACAAATGTTCCTTTCATCAGGACTTTGTCTCCTGTAATTATCAACAGTTCTTTACAATATGATGGCCAAATTGTATTACTGAACTCTCTTCCAGATATCAAACAACATGCCTAAACAATATTTCCTCCCAGAGTGTACACATCCTAGTATTCATCTATTTCTATTTAATTTTCTTATATGCATAGTGATCAAGGTGGTGATATCATGGGCCTTAAATTTATCAGTGGCTTAGTTTTGTAGGCATTCTCATCTAAATTTATCGGTGGCTTAATTTTGTAGGCATCCTCATCTCTGTTGTTAAACATGTCTCCTAATCGCAAAAGTTCACATCTCTCAAGAAAGATTCAGTTTGTGACTATTATGTAATGCCTTCATTACTTTTTATTTTGAGCTGCAGTCCCTGGGCTGGTTTCCACAAAAGATGTAAGCCTTGTGGAAGGTATTGCTTCTGTCCTAGGTATGTGTTCCCATCTTCCATCAGTGGAGTCATGCTCCTCCTTCCTTACTCTTCAGTGACCCTATGAACCTTTACATAACTTCAGCAATGAAGGGTGCAGAGGGTTTATACTTAGAGCATTCCTACCAAATTACCCCTGTTTGAAGACTTTGCAACACTTTTGAATGGTGTGGGTTGGGGAGAGGAGAACTGGTAATTTTGTTGTTCATAAAGGTCAAGCTGGATGTGAGGACATGTACTCTCACTGAGAGAGTCTAAGTGTAAAAACCTGTAATCTAGCTACAGGTCTGCATTAATTAGTGAAGAAGGCCAACTTTGTTGTCCTGGAGGCCCAGCTAAATGCTAGTTTAAAGAATTAAATGGATCCTATCCAATTCATATAGTCTTGGCAGGTCTATCACACAGAAAGCTATTGATAGGGTACGTAATGCAGAAATTATTCTAGAACTATAACTTGAAGGACCTACACATAAGTTTCTTGCCACCGTATTTTGAAATCTTATCCTTTATCAATGTTACCCACAAGTGAAGTTAAGATAATAGCATTATTCATTATGTCATTTCCTGAACCAGTAACAAACCACAGACCAATAGCTGGACAAAGTACGTTTCATGGTATGGTGGTAAAGAATAGTGGTGTCACCTGGGCTTCACACATAGTCAGAGCTGAAAATCCCACAATGTGAAAGTGATTTAAAAGGTGGAGGGAGATGGAGTAAAGCTTTCATGTTTTATCATTTACTGCGTTCAAATGCTTTTTTTTTTTTTTTTTCCCCAGGAACAATCGTAAGATTGGCATTGAATTCCTTAACCTTTTACTCTGCTGTAAGAAATATTCTTCACCTTTAAGTGCTGAGTTTATTACTTTAAAGAGTTAAAAACTGAATACAATGAAAATGTAAATTACTTCCACTCTGTTTTCAAGTTATTTTGTTTTGCTGTGATGTATAAATTTTAGGGAGATCAAATCATCATTTGATTCCAATACATTTACACACCACCATTTTGATTTGTGTTTTTTAAATCTACTTTTAGTGTCATGTCAGAAACCATGTATCTGTTATTTAGATGCAGGTTATCTCATTGACTACTCAGCAGTTCTATCAGTTCATGCAGCAGCCTCAGTGCAATGATGCATGCTTATCATACCTTAATAAGGACTTCTTGGAAAATTATTTCCCCACTTTAGAAAATATTAAGTTGTCATCACAAAATCAAACCAAATATGTTTTGATCCTTTAAAAAAATGAGGTTTTGTTTTTCTGAGTTAAAAATTTTAAACCTGAACCTTTCAGAAACATGTATTTAATTTTAATATCCACATGTCCTCCACTGAAAACTAGTTTAAGAAAACTAGGAGTAAGCCACATTATGAAACGCTAGACATACCCATTTTTCTCCAGTAATATAGACATGCTCCTTTCTAAGATGCATTCCTGATTTCTTGGTATGACATGGGTTGAGACCTTTGAGTAAGAAGGTGGCTATTATGGCATTTGTTTCTTTCCCCTTAATCTTGTTTCTTCCAAAGATCAGTATTTTGCTCAGGACTACACTCTTCTCTTCAGGATATATAAATAAAGGGCAAATAGCACCTGAGTGTATGATTCTTGCACAGTGAGGTCAGCATTAATTAGGAGCTCTCATCAATGTGTTGAAGTCAGGCTGGAGAGCATGAAATCCCTCTGAAGTGTCATCCAGCATCCATCCATGCTCACCAAAATCTTTGTCTTCACTGAGCACTCAGAACAGGGAAAGATAGGCAAATATTTATGTAAATAAACATTTATTAGTGTTGTTTTGCTAACATCCAGTGAACGAACTTTATTCTTAGTTACTTTATTTGTTATCAGAACTTCTTGATTAGTTATTTTTTTTACCACATATTATAAAAGCAATTCAGCTCTCACATGACTAATACAGGACTATTCACTTTCAAAACAGGAATTTGGCTGCCTATAGAAACATATCCCTTCATTTCACTATGCTACATGTTAGTATTACTATACTGTAATTATGTTACAATCATGGTAATTTTCAAAAAGAACTTTGCTCTTTTTGTTTAGATATTGGTTCAATTTTAGACTTCTGGTTTTGAAATTATTTTAAAAGTTCTGGAATTTTTCACAGAATTAGGTGAGGAAGGAATATGGCATGTGAACTAGTTAAAGCTGTTTTGTGTTTTTTCTTTAATTTCTGAGTCATAATGAACACAGAAACTGTCACCATCAAACCCCCATCTTTTCCCAGTCACTATATCAAATTAAATAACCAGCGTTATATTATTATTAACTGAGGCAGTATTTGGAGATTTGAGCAGAGAATGGGCAGTATTGTACATGTGTTGCTGAAATATAAAATAAGATGCTTAAGCTTATAGGTTTTTTAAAAGAAACATGTCAATGATCTATAATTTCTTAATAATGATTTATTAATGGTAATTTCTTAGTCTATTATGTCCTAGTCTGAATCACCTAAACATGTCTAATTCAGAGGATTTTCTTTTTTGTTTGCTTGGGGGTCTTATTTTTGCTGTTGTTGCTGTTGTCTTTTGTTTTGTTTTGGGTTTGTTTGTTTGAATTTGTTTGGGTTTTTTCCAAATCTGAATAGAATGGGTTGTGAAAGCTGGAGGCTGCACTGGCCATGAGATCATGGACTTCTGAATCCTGAGAGAATAGAACAAGGAAAAGTGGGATCACAGCCCTGGACCTCAGGAGAACAGACTTTGGCTTCATCAGAGAACTATTTTGAAGAATCCTATGGGTCACAGTCCTTGAGAGAAAAGAGGTCAAGTAGAGCTGGTTGATTTTCAAGGATCACCTCTTCCAAGTTCAGGAATGGTCTATCCCTATGTATAGAGGGTGACAGGAGGCTGGATGAAGAAAAAATCTTCAAACATAAAAAAGAATCATACAAATAGGTGGAAGCTTTGGGGACTTGGGTTTAGTGGCGGACTTGGCACTGTTAGGCTAACAGTTGGACTCAATGATCTTAAAGGTTGTTTTCAAGACTATGGGCTAGGCAAGTTGACTGAAAACTGTCTCAACTACTGGACTTGAAGGATTGTGATCAGCAGCATTAAGTCCAGCTGGAAGTTCGTCACTAGTGGTGTACCCCAGGGCTCAACAATGGGACCAGTACAGTTCAACATCTATTAATGCAGCCTTCTGGGCTGCATTGGGAAGAGTGTTGCTGTCAGGCTGAGAGAGGATACCTGTGCTCAATACCTGTGAGTTATCTGGAGTGCTGAGTCCAATTATGGGCTCCCTGGTGCGAGGAGGACATGGACTTACTGGACCAAGTTCACTGAAGGGATGAATAGTTTATTGAGGATCTGGAGTGTCCTTCATATGAAAAAAACAGAGTGCTAGGACTGTTTATCCTCAAGAAGAAAATGCTTGGGAACAATCTTATGAGCATGTATAAATACCTGGTATGGAGTGGGGAGCCATATTCTCAGTGGTGTGTGAAAGGACAAGAGTCAATGGACACAAACTGAAATATAAGAAATCCAATTAATCATAAGAAAAATATTCTTTACTGTGAGACATGGGAACAGGTTTCCAATGAAGGCTGGGGAGTCTCCATCCTTGGAGAGACTCCAAACCTGACTGGACAACAGCCCTGCGAAACCTGTTCTGGTTGATCCTGCTCATAGCAGGGGTTGGACTAGATGATCTCCAGAAGTTCTTTCCAACCTCAACTGATTCTGTAATAGTCCCCTAGGATTTTAGTGCTAGGAAGTTTGATAGGAATTTTAAATGAAAGCACTATGAACTTTGCAGTATTTTCCACTTCAGGGGGTAAAAGAGAAAGAAAAATACATAAAAAAAAAAGACAAAGAAAAGACTCCACCATCCACCCTCTTGGGTGCCTCTCAATTAAAAACTGATATTTATTTGAAGTAATTCTTTCACAAATCCCAGTGTGACTAAGGCTATTACAAAAGCTTTTGTTTACATGCATTAAATTACAAGTTTTCCAAGAAATCTGTTTTCATTCAGTAATTACTCTGAAAAACAGGTTTCTTGAGACCAAGGAGAAGGCTGCTTGTGACCATATGGAATCCTCTGACCATTAGAAGTTCCTATCTCTGTTTTGCAAATGCAAATCAATCTGACTCTGTGACGCTTTCCAAGTCAATAAAAGTTTATAATGCATTTGGAGGCCACTATACAGGAGAAAGGAATACTTTCCCACCACATTCCCCCTTCTTTTTCATCACCGCAAGGAAGATTGAAAAAACCCCAACACTATACATTTGCACTTGAACTAAAATAGTACTGGTGGATACAAAACAGTGGAAAAGAGAGAGTCCTGGAGCTACAGCTAACTCCAGACATTTAGTGGTCATAAGTATTATACAAGCCTGTAAATTAAAGAATGTATAATTCATAAACCCAACATCCCCCTACTGTCTCTCTTTCTCTCTTTTTTTATTTTAATTGAAGCCAAATTCCACTTTCCACCAACAGAAATTCCTGCCCTACCAACCCTATTGTTGGGAATCTCTGGAAAGGCAAGATGTTGGTGGCAGTAATTCACGGGATAGAGGAAGGTCTGCAACATCCGCTGCCCTCTTGAGGAGGAGGGTGCAGCTGTGCTGCTGGACCCCCTCCGCCACTGTGGGCTGTAGTGCATTGTATGCTTCTATTGTGGTTTTGCCTAGGAACAAATGGGGATTAAAACTGGAAACTACTTAATGGTGAAAAAAATTAATATAGCCCCTAAAGGCTTGGAAGTTTAAATCTGAGCTTGTACCACTGATATTCTGTGGTGTGTCATATTAATTCATGTCCTGTTTTTTATATCTTATTATGAGAAATGTTGCTTATTATAGAAGGCAAAAAGTCTGTCAAATATGATCAATGCCTTCATGTCTAAAATAGCAGCCTTGTTGTGGCCATATATGCTTAAGATTTAAGAGAAACAATGTTTTTAGAGAGATGTAATTTCTTTCTTTTAGAAAAACTTTCACAGGTGGAAAAAGCACATGCTTTTCAGGCACAGTTCCTCCGTTTCTAAGTCCCAGGGTACTGAAATGTGTACAGATGAAGTAGGGCATAACTGATAAATAATACCTATATTCATGTTCTTAATAACTGGAGAACCCAATTCAAACTTAATCTTTAACTAAAGATTCCTATACTATAAAAAAAGTGGGAAAATAACGAATGATGTTCAAAGTCCCAAGTTGCTGAACAACCATAAAATGTCTTTGGATTGACAGAAACATTTACAGGTAGAAGTAAACCATAGTATTTCAGTTTTGTAAACATAATTTTAACACTACAAACAAAAAAATGTTTCCATACTTTTCTCTTAAGTGCAGCTACAAAAAGTTAAAAAAGAGACAAAACTATCTTACCACAATTGTAAACTGATGATTCCAATGTTGATACATTAAAATTAAGATATAAATTGACTGTAAACAGCAGTAAAAGTTATTGGTCCCTTTTTCATTATGGTAGATGGAAACATATAGAGAAAGCAAAAATCACAGAAAACAAATTTGATTTTTTTAAAGTAGGGTTTTTTTGTAAAATGAAGAATTTCCATAATTCGTATGAATTAACATAAAAATATTACTTAAAAAATCAAAGCCCTTGAAAAATAACATATTTAATTGCCTGACAAGCAAGATCTAATAAAAGTCATAAAGTTCTCTATTCCATCCAACTTTTAAGTCAACCATCATGATCCTAATCCAAAATATTAATAGGAAGATATTTGTTCTGGAAGGGTCTAATATTTGAAACAGACCCTTTGTATTGAAACTTTGCAGGATTCAGTCTCCTAATAATTCTTGTTTTCCCTCAGAAAAGCAGAACAGAGAGCCATGAGAGGGATTGATTGCACATCTACAGGAAGAAGACTCCTTGAAGCCTTTTTTAACTGATTGTGCAAATAGATGATACACAGCCAACTTAGGATCAGACAAGATATACAGCCACCAAGGGAATACAGCAGTATTCCCTTCCTCTCCCAAAATCTGTATGGCTTTCTTCTGCCTCACTCTGCAATGTAGAGCTCTACTGAGACCACACAGACCACTTGTATACGTACACACTGCTCTCCAAAACCTACCCTGGCCCTTTTGATTCCTCATCCACCTCACCCCTATTGGCCTCCCTCAACATTTCCCTGCACAAACTCCTTGAATATCTTGTGTCATTATCACAGAACTCAATTTTGGTCTTGCGGGAAGCCTTGGAAAAGTGGAAGTGAATGTTGCCTCCAGAATGGAAAAGCCTTGAGTGGGTCCTGGCGCTATATGAGGAATTGTGTCATTCAGTGAGGAATGAGATCTGAAGAGCCCTATTCAGTCTATGAATCATTTACCCGAAAGACTACAATAGACACCAGACAGAAAATAGTTTGAATACAGGGAAAAAAAAAAAAAAAAAAAATGGCAGCCTCAATCCTTCAAACACTTATGTACTTAATGTAATGTGGATGAATATTGATTTCAATGGGAATGCTTTATATGCATAAAGCAAGGCATATGCATGCTTATAGGATCAAGGCCAAGATTGTTAAGTACTGCAAGCTGAGCTTTAATGACTGATAAAGCAACTTAGAAATACACAAAAATGTGTCAAAGAACTGTTCAGGATTCCTAGCTGGTTTCAGTGCTTATAAAATGGTATCTCTGCTCTCAGTCAGAAATAAGAAAAATAATTTCTTAGTAAGTTAATGACAATCACTTAAAATTAGAATGTAGTATAATGTATGAGCAAAAAGAACGCAGATATATGCCTGAATAATTCTACCTCCTGCTAGAATGCATCCATTTCTGTTAATATGGCAGCTATTGAAAAACACACAAAAACATAACAGTTTATGTCAAGTAGGTGAATGATCCTCCCATTTGCAGCCGCCAGGGAAAATTAAAGATGGAATGGAATTGCTCACAACAGAATTAATCCTGAAAATATACAGACTAGGAGTTGTGAGGCCAATAGGTGCTCATTTCAGGCTTCACCATACATCTCAAACAAATTCAGTCTTAATGTAGGTGGACATACTGGCAGCATAGATTGTCTCATTCTCTGTATTGTAGTACAGTTTGAAACAGTGATTTAACATTTTACCAAAATTAATTTCTTCTTCAGCTCTTTATAAAAAAGAATGGGTATGAAATGTTTTGCGTAAATTCAACTCTGGTTTCTTTTTAAATATTCTCATGGAGACTATTTAATTGCATAACCAAAATGACAGTGCAGGACAGTGACTGGTAACTTAATGTTGGAGGCTTTGAAAACCTTAGTCTTAATTTCCCACTCAGTAACAACACAACTAATTTAGCAGTGATTAACATGAAAAACAGACCCTCAGCTCAGCCTGAATGCCTAACAGACACTGTTTTCAATTATGGTGTCCGATCTGCTGTTTAATAATCCTGAGTGAGAAAACAGTGTTTGTGAGCAGTGCTGTATGGACAGCAGAGAATATTCCAACTTTCCAGACACTACAGGACACACACCTAAATTTTCTTAGAAGTATACTGCATATCTTAGACAACCAAGCTGAGAGGAACTCTAGGAGTAGCTAACAGGAAGGAGACAACAAAAGTCTCCAGAGCCCTGTTGTGAAAAGTCTGTGCCGTCTCAGCCTTGAAGTTAGATGGCGTAGCCCTGCCACATGCATCGTGCCCACACTGGATATAGTCAGAGCAGTTAAGGAGGAATCTTCTCTGAATGGGTAAACGTCTCTTCAGATATGGTTGTCTTGCCTAACGTTACTGGGTCATGACTCCAAGTATCTGGTGAAAATGGAGTTTTGTATGAAACTTCAACTTCAGAAATCCCTCAAAGAGCATTGAGCATTATGAGACCAGGAGTCCTGCAGTCTTTCTGCTTTGCTCCAAGATGATCAAACTGGTGTCTAAAGATCTCAAGAGCTGGTTGCATTCTGATTTACCCTTTTCCCTCTCTCTCTGCCATGAGTGACTTCTTGAGGACATTTCAAGTTTTCCGTATTGAATTAACAGCAATATAACTCTATGACCACTATTTGCCAGTCTGTAATGCACTGAGTATGATTAAAAAAAGACTGTAAAGCGCACATATAAGTCAGAAAAGATCATGGGATTTTTAGTTTCAAAAGCAGCTATTTTAATGAAACTTTATTTGTGCTGTACTACTCAATGCAGAATTGTGGTGCTTTTCTTCTGAAATAACACTTTAACATAATGTTCTTTGCCACATCCCTACAATTTTCACGATGTCTATATTCTTCAAGAAAAAGAAAAACAATACAGGAACTGTCCAGTGAAATTAAACTGTTACCCCAGAGAAAACAGACTACTCTCTCTGCAAAAAACAAAACCAAAAACGAAAGCAATCAAACCCTGCATTTTGAGGATGGGGCTTCAAAAGAGTTATATCTGCACTTTCAAATCAGATCTTTAGCTGATGAAAATCAGCATGCCTCTGCTGAAGCAAAGGAAATGATGCCAAAACATGCCAGGCGAGTATCTGACACTCAGTTGTGCACAGCAATTCCCTGGTCTGTGGCCATTTTAGAAACAGTTGAACTGGCAGTTTGCTCAGACAGGTTTTCGACTTGTCCGTGGAACTGCAAGGATTTTCTCACCTCTCATCAGCATGGATCTTCAGCCAACATCTTTAAAAATCCATCCAAATCTCATTCAGCTCAAAGCTGTATATTGAAACAAGGCAAGTCCTGAGATGAATTAGAGGCAAAGGGCCTCATTCTCATTGCACACTTGAACTCTATGTGCGGCTTTCGTTGACATCAGTGTGAGCTATGTCTGAAAATCAGTGGCCCCCTTTTGTTATAGAGTAACAAATCTTTAGCACACAGCCTGCTTCAGGCAGAGCCAAAGTCTTCCTTTGAACAAGCATATTCTTCCCTCAGCTTCACGCAAAGACATCAACCAGGGTTGCCAGATGACATGCTCTGAAAATCAGGATGCTGTCTCAGACCAGTAGGGAAGAGATTCACTGTAAGGACTGTGCAAATCTGGAAAAATCAAGACTTTTACTGCTTATGTGAGATATTAGGAAAAATACCTCCAAAATAAAAGCATCCTGATTTTAATCATGGTAGCTAAATTCTAACACTAACTAACTGACAGTAACACCAGTGACAGCACAAAAATGTCTGAGGTATAGGCAAAGCATAGTGTAAGGTCATAATTCAAATTTCTCAAGACATACAGTTAAGGCCGTATTTTGCAGGAACTCGTTTAAGCACTTACTTACAAGAGAATAAGTTTTCTCAAGCATGCTAAGCATCCAAAACCTTCTGTTTTGGCTTTGTCTTTCACCAGATTTTCCAAACTTCTCTATTTCCCGATGCTGAGAACTTTTGCAGACCTGAGACTCAGTCTGAATATTTCTGAAATGTTGACTGTATAATGTACCTTATATAACTCAGTCAAGAAAGGTACATAGCTCTGCTTTGGAGTCCAAGTAAATAAAGCTCAGTCACAGAGCACAAGCTACCGAAACAAAATCTGTTTTGTTCTCTGAACTTCTAACCATGAAATGGTTAAAAATATTGAAGGGCCAGAACTATCAGCACTAAAAGAAAGAGTGAGAGAGAATGGGAGGAGTGTGGTACTACACTCTGCAAGCTCAGCAGTTCTTCAGATGTGGTCTGGCATCTAGTTCATAAAGTCAAGCAAAACTGCTCATTTCAGTCGTATATACAGACACATATGCACCAGCAGAGATATATACATAGATTTTTTACTCTCTGAAGAGTAAAATAAAGCACTATCATGTAAATCTTTAGTAGATCAGCAGAAACAAATGAAATTTAAAGAAATCATTGCTTTGTAGTATTTCAGTACAGAAACAGTAGCTGAAAGTTTCAGGTATGTGACAGCTAGGATAGGTTTTGTCTAAGAGGACACTGATGATGATACCATTTGAATTTTTTACTTCACTTTGAGTTTCTCATCATTATAGCTTTTACTGGAGTTGATAGGAACATGTTAACAGAAAATACTTGTATCCTAAAAACATTGTATTGTCAGAGCAAAGTAATTTCATTGAAACAAGAGTAATTTGAAAATATTTTGGCCAGCAACTTTTTCAGGTCTCTCTTGTTAATTCTGACTAGAGAGAAAAAAAAATAAAGAAAAAGTAGATGGAGGGAAAGAAAACCAGAGGAAGAGAGAAGGGTGCATGTGCACTTTCATGTAGGAAAAAGAATTTTGGAACATTTCTGGCCAAATGGTCGAGAAAGGAAGAAGCAAATTCCAGAACGTTGAAATACAGGCAGGAAATTGGATTTTTCTCCTTAGATCTGCTTCAGTTTTTTCTTACTGAAACGGAGGAATTCTGGTTCTTCTTTGTTCTTTCTTTCAAATTTTCCATGGAATGTGGGATTTCTTGCACTGTGCCCATGCAACCAGACTTAACACACTTGTTAGATTGGCTATCTAGAACAAGTTACAGCACGGCCAGTATTTTTTTTTTTTATCAGTGTGTGCCAGTTAAAAAAAAATAATTGTTCAGGCCTTAGGATTGAATAATAGGATTTGAAGTGATGACTAGGGATGCTTTTTCTAAGCAACATGAAGATATCCCAACTCAACAGTGGGGGATTTAGTGATAGACTATGAGGTAAGCAGGTAAATCTCTTCAGGCTGAGAAAAACAGTAGATCTCATTCTGTTTGTCTTTGATCAAATAAATAATGAAAGTGGCATTTTTAAGGCAAAAGAAAACAAGACGTTTAGTAGATCCTCTCCAGACTGGAGTTCTTATGAAAGATTTAGGCAGAGTGAAAACGTGTGTGTCTTTCTCAGTCTGCATGAAACAGCATCTGATTTTTCACACTATGTCATGCCAATTTAGAGTAATAAGAGTCTATTGTTTCTACAGAAAATGGAAAATAGTATCTAACAATAAAATACATGCTTCTTTGGCTGAGAATGCCCACTGCCATGTTTTGGGTCATTCATACAAGCAAATGCACAGCCCTTTTGAAGGCTGGGCAGGGTCCAAAAAAAGCTAGATCTTTTCAGGGTGAACAAATATACCAAGAGTTATTCTTCCACGTGCATGTGCATATACATTTTAAAGACATGTATGCATACATGCATATGTGTATATACACATAAAAGAAATATGTGAAAAGTAAGGCATGATTCAGAATTGAAACCAATCCGTATTGAGACTAGGGAAGGCATTTTACTGGGTTGTGCTTTCTCCTCTAAAGCAGCCTGAACTGGCTGTTGGAAAAGATCATTTCACATGCCTGACCCTGTATGTTATTTCCTAAAAGCTCTCAGCAAAAGGCAAGTTCTCAGACTTCAAATCAAGAACCCAAGGTCTTGGAGATAAATCTCCCATTCTACAGTTCATCTGCTCTACCTGCATTTCCTTGTAAAAGGAAAGAACTTAAAACCTGCAGTTTATGACAGCCAAAACCAGTCATAGAGACTTCTGGGCCAGGCTAGATCATGTCTGATTTGTCAGAACCCTGAATCCTTCACGACATAATACTGCACACTAACGACAATGATTATAGTGATATCATAGCCTTATAGAACAGTTCAGGAAGCTTGCTGAACCATGCCATTCTTTATACTCGTGCTTCATACTTCTGCTTCCCAGGCCAAAGGGTGAACATAGCTCAGGGCCAAGCTGCTGTAGCACAGCAGAACCTTAGTTTTTCTATAGACCACCTTCCCTTGAAGCCTATGACCCTGAGACTGCTGAATCTAAGACACTATAGATTTCTTTGTGGCTAATATAAAGTGCCCTGATGTCACCACCTGGGAGGTGGGGTAGAGATAGGCAGAGGAAAGGGCATGGCTGGAGCAATGCAAGGTGATAACAAAAACCACCCAAGGCGTTTTCCAGAGATTACCCACCTCCCATTCTTCAGTCTAAGTTCATGTCCAAACAATGTTGACATCACATTCAAAATAAAAGTGGTCTTCATCCTAAAGCCTTTGCTTATTGTAACTAATGGCAATTTTAAATTTAGTGTCTTGTGCCTAGTTTTTCTATTTAATGAATTATCCTCTTTATTAAGAGATTGAGATCCCCCATAAACTAGCTGAAAATTATCTGTTGACACTTCCTTTTTGTTCTATTTCTTTCCCTTTGCAATGCAATTCACTGCTGTATAGTAATTGTATTTGGCTGGGACTATGGAAAGAGTTAGGTAAATCAATTTTAAGCAAACCATATATTGTATGCTTATATAGTTTCATTTCCAATAAATAACCTGGAATAGCTAGTCAACGTTACATGCAATCTTAATTTGAGTTTCATATGCATAACAGAAGCAAGGAAAAATGGGACTGACTTGAGAAGGGAAGAAAGATTATATGGCTACAAGCACAGTGCGACGTAAACTCATTTACAAGGGCATCTGCATCTGTATGTCCAGTCAAGTGGCACAGTGAATCGCGAGGGATTATTGATTTCAAAATGACTTAACTGCAGTCATGCAGTACTGAGAATACCTTATTGCTTCCCTTAGCCTCATGTACCAATTTGATCATATTTTGTGTATGTCTGAGCAGTCACACATGTAAGTCCTGCAAATAAGGTGATAAAAAGGGCAACAACCACAAAAAAAAAAAAAAAAAAAAAAAATAAGGTAAGCAGCCTCTCACCACATAAAGGCTCTTTATTTTCAAGAGCCACAAACAGCAGACTTTTTGGATACCCCTCTTGAAACAATTAAAATGCAACTTCTTACAACAATGTTGAGCACAAGTCATCTGAAAATCAGGTTCCACCCAAATTGGAGCCATCCAAACAAATTTCTGTCAGTTTTAAGATTTGAATTTTTAACTTCCAGAGTCAGCATAGGTACAACTATCTGAATGTATGCATAACATGGAGCTAAGAGAACTTGGAAATGGTGCGTTGTAAGCTTTTAAAACACCCATGTGCACACAGGGCTGCTAACTTTTTAAAACTATGTTTCAAGAGGAGCGAGAAAGAAGCATGGTCTCCCCTAACATATGGATTAAGATTTTTACACTGAAAGTAATTAAAATACCATGACAAATTAAGAGCTGATAAAAGGCCACAGCTAAAGATTTATGATCTTTTTTTTTAAGCATCTTTAATCTTTACCAAATGTACAGTCCTCCATGTACTTCATCTCTAACATCTGAATCCAGTTAGCAATGATTTTCAACTAACAGGGTGTTCTTCTGCATCAAAATGTGTAGCAAGATCTCTGTGTTACGCATGTCATCTTATGACAGTCAGTTAGCTCTCTTGCTGAAGTGCATTAGGAAACTGTTTTAAAGAGCTTGCACCTTTTGTCAGAGTGGTTAAAAAAACCCCAACATTGTTTAACAGCCCTGTGTGTCTTACCGTTATACTTTCCACCTTTTGCAAAGGTCAGGGAAGTGTCATTTTGTGACTGTAGTAATTTATTCAGAAAGCACAGCTTAACTCTTCCTGTGACTTGTTAAAATCATGACAACACCATATCGGGTCGGGGGAGGCAGGACTCAAAAGTGTAGACAACACACGTTTAGTGAGTAGCTTTTTACTTGTGTCTTACATCAATCACTCATGACATTACCAAGGAGAAATCCTATCTGGACCCTAAAAATCTATTTCCTTTTCTCATGACAGCTGTGATTAAGGCAGGGCAGCTTGTACCATGCACTTCTCTAATGATGAAAGCAGCTCTTTCTGTCAACTTTCTTCTTAAATTTGCAGTTATTAGAAATATTCCAGTGTGAAATATTCCCCCTTTTATTCGTTCTGTGCACATTTCCAATTAAAATCAGCTTTATTGGGGTGGTTTACAGAGCTATTCCTAGAGGTTCACTGCAGTCAGGATGAAATCAAACTTTCTGGTTTCCAAGAGGTAAAGCTGGTTGCCTCTCAGCATGGCACCTGGTATTTCTAAGGAATAGAGAAGGAATTGCAGTGCCAACTTGTCATATGGAGCCACCCTTGCGTTGCTTTGTATAATGTGAATGGGACATGAGAGTAGTTCAGTGGCTCGTGTTATATTAGTGTTCTGCTCAGGGCAGTGTAGACTCAAATCTCATTAAATATGGTTGTTTGAAATGGCTTAGACATTGAATGGCATCGGGTCTGTATTATCAGCACTTACAGTAGGTCCAGAGGCTCATTGTCTGGGTTGTATCAATGCACAGTTTCACTACCTTTCTTCACTTATGTGAGAAATACCCACACTAGTTAAAATTAGAAATGTTCTGACAGTGGATTATCTGCTTCTCACTCCTACCCATAGGTGAGGGTAAAGAGCCCTGCTTTTTATTGCGTTAATAATTACCAATCTTTTGGGGAAAGAAAATGATCTATCTTTATATTTCTGATATAATGCAACACAGGCCTCCTCATCACATGATTCAGCACTCAATAACTAGACTTCAGGAGACAAGAACAAGTACTGTGCTACATTATAAGTCAGAAAAGCTCCCTCCTTTCCCCCTCAACTCTCTCTAGGCTACTAAAGTTCATACTGTAGCTATCCACTGGTTACTGAACAGTTTCCAGCACGTCAGCTTTAGAAGTTTTTTTTCCTCTTCATGAGGGCCCCTGTAATTCTGTTTGGCCTCGGATGGGTTTTTAATATCAACCTGAGGTCAGTTGTACGAATCTCAAGACAATATCAGGACACATGTGGAGAGCTGTGCGTTACTGTCCTACCCTATTAAAAAGCAGCAACAACAGTAACTGCTTAGGAGTTCCTGGGACTGAGCCTGACAGAGAAAACAGATGGATCACACTTCAGGATTTAATTTTCAGATGTGATTCCCCCATGCAGATGAATGGTTGGCACAATTTATGATATTAAAACAGGTTAACTTTGAAAAGACAAATTCTGTTCTAAGATATATGACACTTCATTAAGAAGTTGTGATAGCCTCTTGTGTGTGACATGCTGTACTGTGGATCACAAACTCTATGTCACACAGTATCTCCACTGGAATAAACTCACTGAGTCCCACAGCCTCTGACAGATTAGCCACTGACTTGGATGCTCACTTTTCACTCATGTAATATGTTTGCCTCCTTTTACCCATTAGAGCAAGCAGTAAACCAAATCTTAACAACCTTATAACATGTTCATAACTATTAACTCTGACACATGTTTAGACAATGACAGTTGAAAATAGGAAGCAAGAAAATAACTGTACAAAGATGATTAGATTTTAAAAGTGAATAGTTTACATACTTGCCTCCTTATATGTGGATCAGAAAAGTTTACGTATTGTTTATGGAAGAAAGCCAGTGCTTTTTAAGCATTATTCATTATAAAATTCCGCCTGCCAGTCTACCACATACCATAGTGCAAACGATTTTAAAGCCTAGGGCTTGAACAGGCATTTTTTTTTATTTGTTTGGTTGGTTGTTTTTTTGTTTTGTTTTGGAGTGTGTGCTAGAACTATGTATGTACTCTCAGTATAAATATGTGATAGAGAGATTGCTTGCATATACATTAACACCCATACCCCTACACATACATCGAAGCATCGTTATCATCACCCCCATATATAGGGGTAAGCAGAAAAAGAAAATTAATCCCTATGTATTTGCCTGAAGAAAATAGGGTTATTTCATAAAATGCAGCAATTAATCCTGATGAGTTTCTCTGTACTGTATTTTAATAGGTGCCCAAATAATCTCTGAAGTTTCTACTTGATCTCAATTAGGATCTTTTTTAAACTGTGCTTTACTCACTTAAATACACTTTCCTAAAAGTTGTGCAAATATAAGACCAAATTTCAGGTTGAATGATATATCTTTGGATTTTACAGTGGTGCAGTAAGCCCTTTTTTTGTGTAACCCGCACAAGGTCCTGGAAGCCAATGTGTGTGCGTTTCACTTCGATAAAATGGGTTCAGCTATCGTGCACACCTGTGTAACAACTGTTGGAGAAATGAAAACACAGATGAGACATAAGCAGAGTTTGGAACTATAATCCTTTTCTTTTCTGGTTCAGTTTTACAATAATTCACTTTTTCATGACTCCATCCTGGTTTTACAGTGGCCTATATGTAAACACAAGTTATTGAAACACTCAGATTCATATCTGCAATTGCTTGCCTACAACTAAGTGAAGGGAAGCCAAAATGCAAAATTAAATGAAAAATATCCAAGAAACAAGTTTTTGCAGCAAGCTAAAGAAAAGGTTTATAACTTTGTTCACAGCAAGGTCTAACAGTTCCCACTTAAAAAAACCCTCACACCACATTTGTCACAGAATTACCATATGGGATATATACTTTTCAATGGTAATCAGTGCTTGAAGATGACTTAACTTTTTAAAGTTTATCTAAGCACTATCACACTTGTACTGAATTTAAGGTGAAACAAGTCTTTTCTAAGTATTACTCATTATTCTTTATTTCCTTTTGTAGCTGGTATTCCTTCAATTAGCCACATGTCAAAGCTAGATTTAACAATAGCTAATCTTCAAGCAATGTCTGTTAATTTTACCTGTCTGTTTCTGGATCAAGATAGAGCAGGGAACTCCCCATTAGTTAATGTACCCTTCAAGCTCAAAAGCTGAAGAACAAAATAAGTGGGAGAAATAGATTCAGCTGAGGTTTTCGCACTTTTGTGGGAGATAGTAGTCTCTGATAATCAATTAGTACCATATAGTCATTTGCTCCAGCCTGCATGAATTAGGAAGAAACAAATGTTTTTATAAAGTAGGAAAAAAAATTGAGTCCTGTTTTTTCCAGGAAAAAGACTGAGTTGAAGCTTTCAGAGTATTTCTTGTTTTTTTCTTTTTTTCCCAACTTTACTATAGGAGGATTCCCAGTTTAAAGAAAGAACAAGCATTTAAGAGAAATAACTGAAGAGTTTTTGTTTTTAAAAGAAAAGGAGTTCTTCCCTTATCTGCCATACTTCTGGTAAAGAGTTTGCACTGACAAATAAGAAAACCAAGGTAGTCACAGAACTGCCCAACCTGACATAAGGATTTTTCCCAAGCTACAGTTACAAGCAACAAACGTAAGTAAGATTTCTTTAACAGAGTACAATCATTCTCAAACATCACTTACAAGTCGTTGGTGTCAACTGTTTGTTTGTTTGTTTTGTAACCATTCGTTAAAGTTGAAGGCCCAAAAGTCCACATAATCAAATTAATGTCAAATCTATCATTTCAGCTAATGTTAAAAGTCTGTCCTCTGCTATCTGAAAATACAGTTAAATAGTAACGTATTTTGTGGATTATGCACATATTTCACGTAAAGTCCAAAACGCCAATGTTTATGAAACCCCCTATGTGTTTCAATGCCTGCAGTAGCTGTTGCAATTACAAAAAAAAAATAAAAAAAAAAATTAAGAGTAAAAAAGACATTTATTAAAGTTTAAAACATAAATAACATCTTCTAACTTTTGCTTTCTTTCAGATGACATTTATTCTTAGCAACAATAACATCTCACCAAGAATGCAGTAGACATATGGCAGTAAGGCATAAGAAAAGTTTCCTGCCCCTATCAACAATACAGCTTTACATTCATAGACAAGGTTTTCTGAAAATAACAAGCAGTTCCAGGTACACAACTTCTGACACTAAAAAAGAATATTATTTTCAAAGTGCAAGTGCCTGAAGTCTGAAATTGCCTCCTTCCTCCAGCCTCAGCCACCTCAAAACTGAAGTGCCCCTAACTTAATAACTACATTAAAAATTGGGCTCAGCATCACTTTCAGTCCAGTTAATATGGAAAGTAAGTTATTTGCAAGGCAAATTGTATATCAGTGCTACTTTTAACCCTTAGTTTTGAAATGACAGGCACAAGATATTTCTGACCTGCATAAAGTGGTCTTAGACCTCTCCAATACCAGAAATAAAGTGGAGAATTAGAAATGCACATTGCTGAGTTTAATTAAGGGTTAAAAATAAACTGTTGCTGAAACAATATCGTTGTGCAGTATTTCCAATATGTATAATTCTCATAAAGGATTGCAGCCAGTATCTTCAGCTAAATTTCTCAGCCAGTAAAATCTGACTCAAAGTAAGAATTAATAAATATGCTGCAAAGCAGACATCCTCTTGCCTATGAGCCCACTCAACAATTTTTCTTCGAACTGAGTAATTATCACAAAGAACATTGTGACTTGCACTAATTAGTTAAATTGTTTCTCTCTTCCCCCCCCTCTTTTTTTTTTTTTTGTTGAAGTAGTTGCTATATTGTAAAGTAATTGGTTCAGGGGTTAATCCCTGGCCTCTTTTCTGTCTCAGAGGCAAGTGTACAAGTGTATACAAATATGTCCACTCTTTAGAATGTTATCACAGTGCCCTCTCTTGTCAAAAGTAAATCGAGAGGGACTAACAACAGATAAAGTGTGTGGAATTTTCTTTTTCTTTTTTTTTTTTGTGAGGGGCAAGGAGGAGGGAGATGTTTTGTTTTGGTTGGCTGTTTTCTGAGTGTTTTTTACATGCCAGATTCAAATGTAACTTTCTCTCCGGAGACTCACTAAGCAGAGACACCTTAATGAATTGCTCAAATGTGTTGCTAAGCTGCATACGAAGAACAGACATTCAGAAAACTGACACCAGTATCACATATGTTTCATAGCATCACGTTTTATCCTTAACCCTGAAATTCAATTATTTCCTTTAAACTGGAACAATAATTATGAGATTGATCCATGCCTATAATTCACTTAATTTGTCCACAGTTGTTTAGGGAATTATAAATTTTCAAGTGTATAAACAGTTGTAAATTCTGGTAATAATTCATAGACTTGCGAATGGGAACTTTCCATGTCATTAGGTTATGTCAGACACATTTAACAGGAAATAAAGATAACAACGAATGCCCATTTTCTTTTAGTATATAAAACCAGCCAAGTTTCCAGCCAAATAGAGGACTGTTTTTTATTTGTGAATTCTGCAAGGTAAACTCACCACAATGATGACGTGTAAAATGAGAAGGAAAATAGATAACATGGAGTGACACACCTAAAGAAATATGCTCCCCTTATGGAGAAATGAGGATTTAAGGTACAGTCTTTTCCCTGGGTTCCTGTTGTAATACAGAGAGGTGGACATGATTGAAATTTGCATTTAAATGGAAATGGTTAAAGGTAAAGGCACAATGTTTAGAAAAATGAGAGTATCCATTTTTCTAAGAGGGAAGCATACTGTTATTGTATACCATTAAGGTGTCACAGAGCCTAAAAATGTTTAGAAATATTAGATACTGCTACAGAACAAAGAACAGCAAAATACCATTTGGAAATGACTATACACTGTAGATGAATCTGACCGAATACTACATCATATACAATTGTCTTTAATGTTTTCTGCTGCCATTACTGAATGTGAGTCCTGTTCACTAAGCAGTAGAAGATCTATTAGATAGCTTTCTGAGACTTTTCAACTGCAATATAATCCAGAATCCATTCATCATTCTATTCTGGTGATTTCTGCAGGTCTTTCTCCACAGGACACCACCAGACCCTAAAATATTTGCCTGGTACACTTTCTGAGAACGCACTGTGAATTTTAAATGTGTTACATGAAAACCCTCATGTGTTTCCATGATACCAGTGAGGGAATACACATTTTGCTGAATATAATGAAATATAGGATGCAACGAGTCATGGAATTCTTCAAATCTTGAGTTGATTGGAAAATACTTTAGCAAAAATTGTCTGTGAATCTGAGACAGACAGAAGAAAATATTGCCAAGAGGAGTGGTAGAAGACAGATAATTCTTCTCTGCCTTCCTTTCCCAAACAAGAAGATAGCAAATAAACCTTGTATATGTGTGGACTCAGTACACACAGGCACAAATATATGAATATTCTGCATTTTTATAAGTAGGGAGTATAAACATGTGTGTGTGCTCCCAGACTTTAACAAATTTACACACTGAATCATGGCATTTTAGAAGTTTTGGGTCTGTTCATGCCCAAGTTTTTAATGCAAGTGAATAATTATGAGACTGAAAAGATTTTGGAGCTTGATAATTTTTTCACTATTATGATTTTCTGCATTTCTAGCATTTTTCTCTCACCTTCTCTAACCTCTTTTTCTCACTAGTTTTACAGTGATGTTAACCCTCTACTTTAAAATAGCATTGGTGCAGCTAAAATCAGAAGGTACTGAAATATCAGTCAGGAGGATCATTTTCAGAGCATTTCTTATCTGGGAGAAAACAGAAAAGACCGGAATTTTCTCCAGTAAAACTCCAAATGGATATGCCTTAGCTATCACAACCTAGTTCAAATTCCTATTTACCCCAAATCTACTAAGGGATTTTAACAGTCTTTCTTAGCCTTTCTGGATCCATATTGTGAGCTCCATCTCATTCACCTCTCTTTTGTCTGTACTGATACAAAGGACTTCATCACTTTTCCAAAGCACTGGCATTTTGGGCTTTTGAACTCTTCTTCAGCTGAGGGAAGTAAATTCTAGTGCTTGGGTGGGGTTAAATCATGGAAGACAGTTCTTCCATTACCACTTCCAGAGTCTCCTGATAATTATAAAGCCACAAAAAGTTACTCATCTGTGATGTTCATTATAGAAATATAGGCAAAGGAAGAATGTTTGTCATCCTCCCATTGGGCTAGGATCATTTTGAAGAAGAAGGTTCACTTGCGTACCAGGGCCCATGAAACCAGGTTTATGGTTGTTACTTTCTAAGCTGACAGAATATATTGATAAATCAGCTTCAGACTGTACCTGTGAGGTACTTTGTTTACATAAATAAATCCCTTGTCACTGAAGACAAACTTTAGGTATCTGCACACCCAGCAGCAGCATTTTTGCATTGTTGATACCAACGGAGATGAGAACTTAGTCTTGGATGTCTTTGGTAAAGCAGTTAGAAAAAACACAGTGCCAACTGCAAAGGCATCTGATGAAATGGCAACACCTTCAGCAAGAACTGGACTTACATCATAATTGAACAGCCCAACAGAGAAGGTGGGATTCTTCTCTGGTCTTTCCCCACAGACCCAAGTGCCTGAGAGCTGACTTTGCCATCTAGTTCCTAGAAAACTGGATACAAATATGTGTCATGGGCACCAGTGGAAGTCAGATCATGCCCTTTATGATTAACTGGTTTTGGTCCTTGCACAACTGTTTTCAATAGGACTGATCCCTAGAATGATCCAGGCAGAGCAGCAGACTCTTAAACTAGGTCATTATTGCTAAGAAAAAAAAGGGAAAAAAAGGCAATCTTCAAGTGAACTCAAACAGATGGGCCCCTTCAGAAGAGTCCACATTTTTATTTAAATGTCATGTATACCCCACATGAAAAGCAACAGTTCAGATATATACATCTCCACCATTAAAGATTCCTTTTTCATACACCTGTGACTTCCCAAGACTTCAGCTGTCTGCACTGCTAGGGACCAAAAATAAAATCATAATTGAAATACAGATAAGGTAGAAACCTTTAATTTACCTTCTCCCTAAGAAACAGGACTTTTCCAGCTGTATCTGATATACTTTTCTTTTTCGTACCTGGGCTGGTGCAAAATGATCTTATCTTTAGGTAAAATATTTTAGGGATTTGGGGATTTTGTGTGCCTCAGGACAAAGGACAGTGTTTGTGAGAAGATCACTGCCCTCTTTTTGAGGCAAAATTCCACCCTTATTGAAATTTCAGTGTAACATAAAAGTATGCCGTTTCATTACCATACTATCTGTCATACACTGTAGGCACTTTTACTACAGGAGTGCTTGAACATCAACAGCTGAGTGTCAAAAAGAACTGGTAGTAGAAAATTACATATGTATTTTCCCAATAAATCCATCGGTCATTTTTTTTTTAACTTTTGATTTTCTCATCAAAGTGGACCACCTTTTAGCACACTACAGATCTATATGCAAAACTCATTCCAGGAAAATAGGATTCTGCTGTAACTTGCCTATCTGATTACATTGGTTCATTCAACATACATTTGTGAATCAATGAAGAATAAAACTATAAAATACAGAAGAGAGAGTACTATAGTGTGACTCCCATTCTGGACTGAAAAGGAAACATTTGCTATTGAAACAATGAGTAGGTTGGAAATAAACTCCTGGGAGCAACTTCTAATGAAAATATATGTCTGCAAACCTTTTTAGCCAAGCAAAATACAGACTATAGCACTGTTCTGTAAATATGGTAAAACCAGCTTTGAAGGAGTTACGCTGTTTTATAACACACCACCTGTTGATGTCAATAATTGAGCTCAGATAATTTAATCTATTTCTTAAGCAACATTTTCAGAAATGGTTCTTAAGATGTAGCTCCAAGCTCTTTATTTCTTGTTTTAGGTTAGATCTTTTCTTCATGTGCTGAATTCTGGTTAATAATTTCATGGACAGTTCAGAGTATGTTGCTATGACAAACACCAATTCCTGGTAGAGGGGTTTAGTAACTTTGTCTCAGTTCACTTCATACATGTGCGCAGTGCTGTATCTGATCAAGATACATCTAAGCTGGACTTGCTTGATCTGTTCAGGTCTCAAAGCCTCTATTTCTGAGTTATCTGCATCAGAGGAGGACCCCTTCTGTCCATCCGCACTTCACTTCCTCTTTATTCCAGATAATAGTAATAAAGGTGTTTTAATTATAAGGTCTTTAA
This sequence comes from Nestor notabilis, assembly GCF_000696875.1. Taxonomy (NCBI): domain Eukaryota; kingdom Metazoa; phylum Chordata; class Aves; order Psittaciformes; family Psittacidae; genus Nestor; species Nestor notabilis. The sequence continues at coordinate 221,641 of NW_009939552.1, read as the reverse complement.
GAAAAGGATAATTATTAATTACTTAGATTTTTACAGTTTCCTTTTCAGTTCAGGCAGCGCACCAAAACCATAAAAATTAACACATGTAACTAGTACATGATTCCCACTACTCAGGAAAGAAAAAAAGGAAGAACTGACATTTCATCCAACATCTCAGCTGGATGGCTAGTGCTCTAGACTGCCGAGCACCACAGCTTCAAGTCATAGAAAAGATGAGAACACTTACAGTATTATAATTTCTCTGTTTATATCTACACTTTTATTCCTGTAAATATGAACTCATATTATCACTTCCTCATGATGTTTGGCACTGAGTACTCCAATGTCAGTACCTGGAAAACAAACATCCCAGCTGTTTTAACTGCTTATAGTTCTTCTACAGCAAATCAAATTTCCTTCATTATTCACTATAGCAACTGCAACAACGGAATAAAAGTAAGAAAAAGTTTTCTGTCATGCTCTTCAGCAGATTTCTCAGACACTAGTTCAGACACACTGAGTAAGTACTTCTCCTCAGCCTTAATTCAGACGTTCTTATTTTGGCCAGGAAGGTGAGGAATAGGGCAAAAATGTGACTGAAGGAGCCATGCTGAAGCAGTGGAAGGAGGCAAACACCTTTTACTGCTGATTGATAGACCCATATAATAAATGATTGCCTTCTTCAAAGACATATGAACCACACACTTGCATGTATAAATGTTTAAGCTGTGTGTGTTGATTTTGATAGTGTTTGTGCATGGGAAAAAGCAAAATGTAAATAAAAGATTCAATGTTAAGCATGAGTGATACTCTGCACTGGTTCCAGATTTTTTTTGAAAGTGGAGTGTTATGACTTCAGGCTTCCACACTTTAAAGTACCATTTTACTTTTTCCCAGAACAATCTTAGCACCAGTCTTTGTTTCCTATTTATGTGCTAATGTGCTCCCTGAACAGTCAAAAAGAGTCATTGCTGATTATTTGCACTCACTGAAAACTTAGCCTGTTAATAGCTGTAAAAAGAAAGAAAAAGAAAACAGGAAGAGAAAGAGAGAGAATGGATAAGAGATAAATAAAGTTTGGGGAAAAGTTTATGCAGAGAACAGGAAGTAAAAAAGAAGAAAAAACCCAAATGACAGACTATTCTTCCTCCTGCTGTTTCAGTGATAGCTATTAATGCGTTGTAAAGTCTTCCAGATTGGTCTTAAGAAATCAGTTATCCTGGTCCTTGTTTCAGTAGAAAGACCCGTGGGAGCTATCAGCAGTAATCTAAGTTAATAAACTGTAAACTAACATTTTTTTAAAGGAGGAAAAAACCCTACAACCTTTGACAAAATAATTGCACCAGTTATAAAACAGCCCAATGCCAGTTAACAGTCGCATCAAACCACTGGGGTAGAAAGAAGATATCCATAATGAGGACACTTCCAGTGAAACTGTTTGTTTTCTCTTATTTAAAGTGTTCTTTTTTAAAAAAAGAATATTTCCTTTGCAGCTGTAAAATGTTTGAATAATGTCTGATGGTGCTTATCCACTGGCTAAAGTCTCCAGTTAAAATAAAGAGAGGATTTAGGGCTTGATTCACAAAACACTTATCTGCAACTTATAGAGCCCTCTATGTCAGAGAAACAGGGCATTTGCATGCAAAAAGTAACTAGCACTTTGAATCCCAATATTTCCTATTCACAGAATAAAACCCACCATGTGCAACTCCTTTGATATCAGCTATGGTCTCTTGCCTACATATGTGAGGGAAAGGACAGAGTATATACCCAAACAAGATGGTTGTTTTGGGCTCTAGAGAGACAGCTCCCCGTTGTCAAACATGCCATTTTCTTCCCTTCCTGACAGCAGCAATATTGACATGAATGCAAAAGACTGCAGTAGTAAGTGTACAACTGGTTCTTCCGATGATCCAAGAACAAGGAGAACTGCACCTTGCAAGAAATCTTTGACCTCTCTGTCTGATTGGATTATGGAATTGTATTTGTCTCACCTACATAATTCCTATGGAATGAGCATTTTTGGATTTGTTAATCTAAAAACGATCATGTGGGAGTAAAATTAAATTTAGGTAAAAATTTTCCATTGAATAAACTATCTTTTGGTTGTCTGAATACTCCTAATAATCTTCTGAACTTTAGCTGAGAGATAGAGAAGATATCTTCAGAAAAAAGCCCAAAAGGCCCAGTTCTGCTTCCTCTACCACATCTTCAAAGAAGGAGCATTCTCATTTTTGTTTTAGGAAACATTGGCTGGAGTTTGCTTATTTGGACATCTTCCATAAACTCACAAAAGAAGAAACTATATGGTCATAAATGGAGGTCAGTCCTCCAACACAAGTAACTCTCTTCAGTGCTGGTCCAGCAGCACACAGAAAACAAAAAGCTTGCAAACATATCTGGAAATTCCTCTATCATTGTTAGGAGCAACTGCAAGTGGAAAGATGTTACAAGGAGCAAGTGTCTTTTCATCACCAAAGGTATATCATTCCTAGCATAACCTAAAAGATCCTTAAGGAATTCAAGGGAAGTTAAGGACTAAAATCTTTTTTGCTTTCCCATTCCACATACCCTTCTTTGTGTAACCACACATAGGCTGTAAGAAATAATTTTCCCTCTGGTCCCACATATTGGGCTTCTGTTGGTTGGACAGCAGCCAGCCAATGCTCATCCAAGAGTTTTAAGTTGTCTTCTCAGAGACAGAAAAAGATGTGAATAATTTCTAGCTGGACACACGATGCTGGGCTATGCCCATTCTGATATTCCACAGTGAAGGAAAGTAAATATATTAGGGTGGAGGAAATGTCATCCTACTCTGTTAAAACACTATCTGCAGTCAGTCCTATTGCAGGTCAACACAGTCTTGGTGAAATACAGTTTGCAGTCACGATATTGCAAGGAAAATGTTCCTAATTCACTTCAATTTTGGCCTTTGACAAATATTTATTAGGCAGCTACAATAATAAATGTTTTGCACCAAGGTTCAGAGCATAGAAAGCATGTATTTATGCCCTAAATCAGGTAATGCTATAGAAACATAACAGCCAAACCTTTCTCTTTAGAGGCCTACTGGAACAACCCAAGTAGAACACCCTTGTCAGGGATATGTAATATCCAGAGCAAACCAAATAAACTGGCCTACCCACACCAGGGGTAAAATTTGAATTCCACCTAGTTTGTGGTAAAACTACAGACTAACTGAGATGGAGTCATGATTTCACCCCAGATGCACATGCTATGAAGGACCTCTGGTGACATGAGTTTAGGGGAAGCTAGGAGCATCTACTGAACCAGGGCCCTCCAATTCCCTGCAGCTGCCTTTCATTCAGCTTGCAAACATAAGGCTGAATAGAAAACCCATCAAAATCAATGGAGTCTTTCGATCGGCTGCTGCTGGCTTTGGACTAGAACTACAGAGAGAAGGCAGATCATCATTCTTCCTTACTAAAGTCTTTAAAATTTGTCCTTTAATAACACTAATTTAATACACACTGAATACTGATAAAACACTGGTTGTACATATTTCCATCTGGCTCATACCCTGTGGAAGCACATCTCAGACTTTGTATCACTCTTCCTGGTGGCTGAATGTTTTGCACTTCTTGTTGACTCGGGCCATTAATGTTAAATTATCTACAAGGGCCCGTTTATTTTTAAAACTCCCCAGTCTGCAAGTGAACATGTGGATTTTAAACTCTGGTTTGAGAAGTCCGAAGTTTTCTATGGGGATTATTGCATTTATACATCACAGCCAATCCAAGGATTTCTAAAGCCTTCAAAAAATTGACACCATGTGTCTGAGTACAGTGGAATCTATAGAATTATCAGGAACAGCAAAAATGTCTCATTACATACCGAGAGCTACAAACACATAACAAGTGTATTGAGTAGCACATATTCTTGCAGAGAAATTAATAGACTAACATGCATACAAAGGGATTTCCAAAGTGCTAAAAACATAATTTCAGTGAAGAAATGCACTATGCCAGGCTGTGATTTGCAATATAATAAATAATCCTTAAAAAATTCACTTAACTTTCACTCTGTCTAATGTGAGGCTTCACAGATTGTACAGAATATGCTTTGTGTGACACAACATACAGAAAACAGCACATGAGGAAATAAAAATAAAATCCTTTTTCAGGTCAGTAATAAATGTTCCCAGAATCCTGGCAAAATTTGCAGAATGTATTGTATTTGTCTATTTACTCTGTTTACGTATTTGTTTGTTTGTCACACGCTGGCAGAATTCTATCAAACATTCACCTCAGATACATAGCAATGTCTACAAAATTATAGCTGTGTTTTTAGGGGGGATGGGGAATACAAAGTGACGATTCACATCTAGAAATCTGGTTTCATTAAAAAAGAAAAAAAAGTAAAGAAAGCAGGATAGGGAACCACTAGTATTATTTATTCACTTATTATCGTACAATCTGGATGAAGTTGTAGGAAGAGAAATTTTTATGAGCAAGTTAAAAATAGTGAGATATAAATGGAAATAATAATGGATAATAATAAATCGTAATTACCCGTGTTTTTCACTGCAATATCATCTTTCATCCACAATTGCACAGTACCTTAAAGAAACAGGTTATGAATTCTGAACCCCTGAACATTTTCTTCACAGAAGTGAAACATAGGAATTCCTTTGAGTAAGTGCTCCAGAAGATGAAATATAGGGTCCTTATTTGACATAAAAGATGAGCCCTACAGTATTTCTGTGAGGGTAGATGCTAGTAACCCTTACAGGGGAGGAAAAAAATAAAAAGAACACCTTGTAGATTTGGGTGCATTTTTAAAAGTTCAGTAAAGTATTAATTTGAATTGCTGTTTAAGTGAAACAAAATGCTTCTTTTTTCAAAAAAAAAAAGGCAAGTTAATTTTTACAGATGTTACATCTTTTGTGAAAGTTCATCATATTTATTTGTAATTTTTTCGTTTTCTATTTTGATTCACCAAACAGATAAAATTTTACTTTTAACAATCTAAAATGACTTTCCAGAAAGTTCTTGACTAATCAGAGACCGAGGCAAAAATAATATCATTTACCTACTGAATAACATAAACTGTTCATTGTCTTTAAAGACTCTTGTGGATATTAGTCATGACACAGGAGTCACAATTTCTAGTCCCAGGCAGAGTAGTTCTTACTGTAATGCCAGCCAAACATCTGCCTTTCTCACTGTCACCTTAAATGAGAACAGTAATAAAGGCATGACTTGCAAAAGTAATCTGTAAATTACTTTGCAGTTTGTTTTTAAAACTTTGTTATAAAACATTTATTATAATTGATTAACTAGAATTAGAATGAAATAATTAATTAGAAGTATTGTATTGTATTGTATCGTATTGTATGAGTACTACCACTGATAGGAAATTATCAGACAGGGTCCCAATTGGTCTGACTCTTCATTTGAAAAGATGAATTAAGCAGTTAAAAAACAGTATTTGTTTGGTTTGTTTTTTTTTTTTTTTTTTTTTTTTTTGCGGTTTTGTCTATCAAAGTCTTAATTCAAATATTTAAGTACATATTCAAAGCCAAGCAGAATAAAAGTGAAACATAAACATACATAATTATTGAACCAAAGCCCAGAACTAAAAGACCTTATTGTCTATGAGAAGTAAAGTAATTTTCAATTTTTCTGACCTTTTCATGGCACAGGGTACAGTTTGCAGCATAATAAATCTGGGGTAGTTGGAATACCTAGCAAGGCTACAGGTATTTACTTCTAACTGAACAAACAAATCTTTTAAAGTGAAGTTCCTAGAGATTTCAGCATTATTTTCTTATCCATTAACCCTCTTCTGCTGCTTCTGAGTATAAATTTAATTGCTGAAGTGAAAATTTTCTTCTAATTGCAGTGTGCAAACATACTACAAACTAATCTTGAAAAAAAGCAGCAGTTCTCTCTGGATAGAAAGCCTCAATAGAGAAGAAGTCCAAGTAGCACCTTATTTGTATTCTGTCAGTGGGAGATGACTCGGTTTGCACACAGCTGTAACAATTTTCTTCAGAAGTTTTGCAAATGTCTTGGGACCAAAAAGATAAATGGCCATGTAACTGACATGGGAATTAGCAGGTGACAACGAAAAGTTCAGGTTTGGCCCTTGACAGTGAAGGAAATTAGTACTTTTACATGAAAAGAGATATATTTCAGTGTGGGTTGGGACAAATTTCCCATTTGAATTGCCTTTAGAATACAGCTGGGTTGGGTGCTAAGGGAGTGCATTGTGACAGCAGGAGGGAGAACATAGCTCTGAATGGGCTCCAGGCTCGATATGCAACATTTTTGACTCAGTAGAAATGACTTTTTGCAATGCTATTCAGAGATCATTCTTCTGGAGGATGACACATCTGTGCCTGAGTCTTGGGCTGGATGCTCCACTTCTAGAGCTGGAAGGCCAGGTTGTTTATCCTCTGCACCATGCAGTGAAAAGACCAGCAGTAATACACTGAGGCAGGCTCCATTTTTTGGTGTGCTGCCACACAGGTCAGAGAGACTTTCCTGTTTTCTTACAGTGAGTGCAGCCTGGCGTGCAGGAGCCAGGTGTTTATTTGAATAGGGACCAAGCCATTCTCCTCTCCTGTTACTGCCCCTGCACAGGTGTTAGTTGTCTCCTGCAGCCCACTACTGGAGTGGAGAGCTCTGAGGTTCTTCTCACTTCAGAATGAAGAAAAATATCAACCACAGACCCCATAAAAAAGCATAAACTTCAAATTAGATTATACTGGAAAATTAAACAGTGCAAGTTGACCTTTAATATCAGGATCTTGAAAGAGGATGCTGATCCTTCACGCAAAGCAAGAATGTACAAGATTTTCTATTCTCTCATTAGACTACAATGCTGTGAAAGAGGGTCAGAGGGGAACCCAGCTGAGCCAGACACTCACAAAGACGGGAATTTGCCTTGCAGTGACCACAGTTAATGTGCTTGCTGAATCAAATATAAGCAGAGAGCAAATACCTGCATTGCTGGTGTTGAAGGAAAAGCAAAACAACCACAAACCTGAGCTTCTTTGGTTCTAACTTTTTGAAAGCAATAAATGCCTAGTTACAATTCAGTCTCTTCAGAAAAATAACTTTTGCTTCTGAGGTTACTTTTTGGACCAAAAATAGAAATCTGATTTACAGAAACATTTTTAACTCTACTGAAAGTGCTGGTTATTTTATATATTGGTTTTGAATTTTAAACTATGTAATCTAAGCAGCAGTGTCTCAAAAATAGATTGTGCAGGCATTTGTGTTTACCACAACTTCTAGGATGACCAATTATGCTACTGTAATTTAGAAAGTTGCCCAAAGAAACTGGACAACCCTCAACTTTTAGTTTAACAAACTTGCTGTATAGTGTAGGCTGTTCTGAGAAACTGTATATATAATTCAGACTCTTTGCACCCCTGCAGATACTTTGTTGCTGTAAAAATTTCATTATATTTTGGATCACAAACTTTTAATACATACGTGTCAAATTATTTGATTTCCTTTTCATGACTCCCTAAAATACATTTTTTGTAGGCACTTGATACTGAAGCCCCATTTCTTTATTCATATTGTATAGCATGTTGCTCTTCATTGGTCTTCAAATCACTGCTGGAGAAAAAGTATAAAATAGTCGTGTCTCACTGTACTTTCCACTTAAAAAAGGGTTGAAAAATGAAATGTCATTTTAATGTTTATCCGGCACTGTTAGCTGGGTGACAGATTACAGCAGGGCCTGTTGCAGACGGGTGGCTGTGGGGTCCACTGAATACAGCACATATAGATAGATACCCTACAAACCAGAAATTGATAGTTAAGCTAGATTTATGTAAGTATTTATCTCAATCCCACTGATTTTATCATTTAAAACAAGATTCAATGCTCACGATACCTGAGTACCACCCTTTAACACCTGGCTCAGTACTCTTCACCCTTTTGTCACAAGTGTGACAGAGCAAACAACAGCTCATGGTGGATCTGGACATTAGGTTTATTTAAGAACCAAGAAGTCCAGAGCTTTTGTCCAACATGATTATCTCACACATTCACTTATACACTAATCTTCACAGCGCTGCTTGCTAAATTTTGACTTTTCTTCCAGCCAGGGATCACTGTTGGCTTGGGAGGTTTGGGTCATGATGTTATTGCTTGCTCCTAGGCATCCCTTGGCATTTGTTTAAATTTTTTGATTCCCCAGATCTTCCCCACTTTCAGAATCTCTTCTCTAGCTGTCTTCTTCCTGGGCTACCTTCTTCTTTCTGAGACCATGTCCTCCATTTTCACTATCCAGATAGTCCATATGCAGAAGTCAAACAGGTGAGCAGTTAACTACTTGCTAGCTGTGTTTAATTTCTTTTTATTAACAGGAGCATTCAAGATGTACCACTTTTATTTAGTCCAGGTATTATCAAAATTGACAACCAGCCTACACAGATTGCAGCCAACAAGTAGCAGGTTTCTGCTTGAGAGTTCAAAAGTTCAGTTTCAGACATTTACCCCCCCACACACACATGCACCCAATTATCTGTTGCCTGTTAACATTCATAATTTAAGCTAATTTCTTTTTCATCTACATGTCATTTTTCTATGCTTTTGATGACTTTCTCTGTGTTGCAACACTTAAGAATGATGGGGTTTAGAGCCATGTGACTAAGCCTGACCTTGTGAGGTCCACAGCATTCCCTCCACCTGCTTTTGTCAGAGGAAATGAGATATTCAAAAGACCTTAGAAAAACCCCATCCCTCATTGAGGTAACACACAGTTTGAGGTGGAGCTGCCCTAGCCACCACAGACCTGCCTATGGCAATGCAGGTGCAAATACAGCCTACAGTCCCCAGCCTTGCCAGATGCCCTGTAAGAACTGAAGGACTTGACCCACTACATTGCAAAACCTGATGAATAAAGCAATTGGAATTTATTCTATCACAAAACATGCTTCAAGGACTAGTGCTAAAGGGGGGTTCATACTAAGATAATTGTATAAAGCTACAGCCAGATGTAACTGCAGAATTGAGGCCTAAGCTACATTTCAGTGATTATCACTCAAGGATATATTTGCAAATACTAATATTGCATTTAGTAATTGAAGGATCACATTAAATGATGAGAGAAAAAAGGGGAAAAAGTACATGTCTACTTTCTTGATCATGGTTAACTAGTGACGCCCTGGCTACAAAAAAAACAAAACCACACAGAGTCGTCTTAATCTGCACAGATAACTTTACATAGGTCTGTGGGCAAAACTCACAGAGGCTTTACTGTAAAGCTCTGTAAGAAAACATTTTTGTGCTTTTGATGTCTAACATTCTTACTACATAACATTTCTGGAATCTTTTTTTTTCCCCTGCAGTAATGCTCACAATCTTCACCAATATTCCTTTCTTGCAAAGCTGAAAAGAAAGGATAAAAAAATGAAATAAAGTACCATGAAGAGAAACTTAAATGGAATGGGACATAAAAATTCAGGACATCTATGTTTGATGCCATCATTAAAAAAATATAAAAAGAATGAGGAGAGAGAGAGGGATGACAAAGTGAAAAGAAAAAATGCAGCAACTCTTTTATGTGAAGATTACATTTAAAAATAACCAACTAACAGTCTGCACTTTTCAAAAGACTGACGTCCTGAAACGCATTTAGATTGATGCAGCCTGAGCCTGAAGTTCTCTTGCTGAGTAAACAGTCAAGTGTTCTTAATAGGAATTGCAGTTTCTCGACATCTGTTGGGGAAAAGGGAATGGTGAAACAACAATTTAGATTGAGATTGGTTTTGTTAAATGCATTTAAATTCCAAGATTAGTGGTGTTCTTTCTTTTTCAATTAGCATTTACTTGCAGAAAGGTTACAGATGAAGAGGCTGAGAAAGAGTTCTTTGGGGAAGGGGGGTTGGCTCCCAGGGCAGTACAGAATGCACTAAAATGTGTAACACAGACTAACACAGGACTTTAACATAAACTTACAACTTATGCAAAAGTGAGTGCCTTTGAAAAGCTCTATGAAGGAGCAAAAAAATTAAAAAAATCAATAACCATTTAGCTGACTTTGTTGAGCTCCTAAGAACCAAGCAGGAATTCATATATGAAAAAAAATTTATTGGCTTTCAAAGGAGTTTTCCAGTCCATTCATTCTGCAGTTCCCCATGCTGATAGAGTGTGAGAGGACTGTGACTTCTAAGGGGTCACAGAAGGCTATAAGAAATGTCCTGTCTGCTTTGCCACTTTAAAAAAAAAAATAAAATGTCTTACGAATTTTGTCAGGCAAAGGAAGATACTCATAGCCCAGTAAAACTGTTGTTGCCATTTTGGGGAAACTGCAGTAATAAATCCTTGTTCCCTGCTGGAACATGTCAGGGCTTCAGTCATGGTTCCAGACTGAGGCTACTGCAACTGCTTTGATTTCAGTGTGAACACTAAGTGACGAAGAATACTCCCTAACCTGTACTATGCAAAAGATTCTTTCAGGACATTCATTTCAACTAATTCCTTCCTTTATATCTGTATAACTTGTTAGTGTGTTATGTTGCTTTGGTGTTTTAAGTTTGTTATCACTGTTCTTTTAAGCATCTGGAATCAGGACGATGTGTTTGTTTTCTTCATTTGGAACATTTTGGGTTATTCTTCTTTTTCCTTTGCAAATCCTGGAAATTTTTCTTTATTCCTGTGCGACAGGAATTGTCATTAGTCACTGACAATGCACTCAGAGCTGGACAAATATTATTCACTCCCTGCTTGAATACCTGGGAAATGTAAAAAGAGATGCAAAACAAGATAAACTTCAGCCCATTTGGAAAAGCAAAGAAAAGGAAGAACTGTAGAGATGCATTTTTTGCTATCACTGCAAATTCAAACAATGTTTTAAACACTTCTTCCAAAGCATCTGCAAATCAACAGAAAACATCCTGTTGGCTTTGTTGTTTAAGTGCAAGAAGCATTGTAAGGGGCAACACATGTGTTAGCGTTAATACAACGTGTTTGGTGTTCTCTCTGCTGGTAAAGCAGAGAACAGGAGTTCTGTTTAAATCTCTCTCTGGACACTTAAAACTAGCTGAGATTGATTGCACTATTTATTGATTGCATTTATATTGTCTTGGAGACTTAAGCCTAATGTTAATCTGATGATGTTCAGATGAAGTAGGCTGTAGTGGTTAGCCCTGTGTTCCTTATTGCACGTGGATGTTAAAGGACCAGTGTGAACAGGAAGTACAAACAAATGAGTGCATAGTTGGCCCTGTGGAATAATTCTCTAACCACAAGTTGATATGATCACAAGAGACTTTACAGGAAATTAGGCTTTGGACTCTTGCTCTTTCAAACAGAGAGTCCCACACCCCTTCCTTTTCTCCTTCTTAGAAACCTTCACTTTTTTCTATCTGTCTCACCTTGTAAAACACAGGTAGTAGCAGGTGTGTCCTCCTCATTCTGCTTAACAGCCTGGTTTCCAGAAGGCCTCCTCATTGTATGTAAATGTCATTCAGCCTGTTGTCTCATTTTGGTGTTATAGCTGTGGCCACGGTGTGATAGCCAGCTCATCTGTCGCAAAGCCAGGGTTGTTCTATGAGCAAGAGGAGCAGTTTTATTGATGGCAGTGAAGACACGACAGGTTGCACCATCTAAGGACCAGGCACACAGAACAGTGTTTTGTTTTGGCCCTATGTTACTTTACGTAACTATAGCTTTTCTTCTGCAGCAATCTTGATCAACACTTCAGGATGCTTGATTTGTTTACTCATGTTTCCTATCACACAAAATTAAAGTTTAATTGGACAAGTTTTACTCTTGTAGCTAGTTCCACTATTGCTAGAACTATTTCATATAAATAAAGGCTGCATCCTTTCAATTATTTTGTTCAATAAAAATACTCAGATAATTTGCCAAAAATAACATTTAACAAAAAATAGAAGCTGGAAAGTCCTCTCTTTATTTTAAGTAGAACTACTCTGACTCCTGTAAAAAAAAAAAAAAAAAAAAAAAATGGAAAAGAACAACAAATCTTTAGGTAAGGGCTAGGCTGAGCCTTCAGTTTCCACCTAACAAAGTGCCAGGTGCTCTGTCAACACACACACTGCTCTGACACACACTTCTTCCCAACTTCTACCCTGTTCTGGGTGCAATAAGTATGTATGTCAGCAATAAATCCTAATGTATATATGTCTGTCCAGCAGTGCACATTATAGGGAAAATGGTTTTACCCATTTGCTTGTCATAAAAGAACTGATGTAGGTATTTGGCCACCAGAAAAAGGACATTTAATGTTTCAGATCAGGTTAGCTCACCCACCACTTTAAAACAGACCTTTAGTAAGGTTTTTGGTTTGAGTGAGCATGTATAAGATACAGTACAGTCTACAGGAATATTGCATTTTATATCATGCCAAAACACGCTGTGAACGACCTAAAGATTACCCGCACATTGACAGATCAATATTACTGTGCAGGATGGGTTAGATAGGAGCATTACATATTGTACTCATTGGAAAAATACTGTGAGCAGCTTTGGATTTCTCAAACTGCTTGAGCCCCAGGGATGATCTTACAGCTGGGGAAGTACATGCTGCTGAACACAAAAAGTATTTCATTCCAGTTTAGACATCTGAAAAGATCTTAGCATTAGGTAAAAAGGAGAAGCAAAGCAGAAGGTGGCAGAGCCGTGCATATGGGAGAAAACAAAAGAGGAAACAGATTCTAAAATTCAGGTCCAACAAAGTCTTCATGGTCAGTTGTATAGTTGTCATATGATCAGATGATTGTTCAAGAAGTTACAGAGTTGAGGTGATAACCAGTTGTTTATGCTCTCTTACTTCATTGTAACACAAAGCTGAAGACACCCTCTTGAACTATCATGCTCTTAAGGGCCATTTTTATGGCTGTAGTGGGCATGACTGGGATAGATGAGGATGCAGCGCAAGACTGGCAATCCTCAGTTAATGGTTGGACTTGATGATCATAGAGGTCTTTTCGAACCTAATTAATTCTATGATTCTTACAGTAGCTATGAGGATCAGGTCCTGATCAGGTCAGCTTTACTTATTTTAGACATATTGTGACTCCTCGCAGAAGTTACCCATGTGCAAAGATACTGAACTTTTTCTCAAGGTGGTGAGTTGAAAGGATGAAATGTAAAAACCTGAAAAAGGAAAAACAATTTTCCACATAATGGCACAGTGAATTGTGGTTTTTTACACAAATTCCACTCAGTCAGTTGAATTGAAAGGAAACACAGACAAAGATGCCTGGAGAGAAGAGGGTAAGGAGTTAGAAAACTAAAGTGGAATTTTTACAGGTTGTCCCCTTTAGTTTGCTTCAGGCTGAATTTATTGTACATTAAAGGCTTTAATCAAATGCTCTGGGTCATATGAATGTATTTTTAATGCTTTTGTGGTGTGGCATGTTCTAAGCAAAAAGTGTCATCCCACATATATCACATTTGTCTAAATTTGCATTCTCCCAGATGGCCACATTTATTGACTTTGTGAAGTTAACTGTCTCCCTGCTTCCAGCCAATCAGAGTTTGCTGGAGTATCAAAGAAAGTGAATCCTTCATTGTTTCATCTACTGCTGAGAATGACCCAAAACTAAAATCTCTTGACACAAACACCCTCAAATGTCAGTCTCAGATTAGCACAGAAAGTTCCTGGCCCAAATTCAATACTCATTTTTTACAGTTTCCATGCAATTCAAAAATATTTTACCTGTGAACATGAGCACTTCTCTTGCTATCATGTTATTTGCAGCCTCAGATATTAATCACATTTGAAGGTAAAAACACCCCA
>NW_009939552.1:181824-207879 GCF_000696875.1 Nestor notabilis | reverse complement strand
CTGCTGAACAAACCTACTTTCCAGCTATTATTCCAAGTCAACTTATTTATAATTATGTGGCCCAGAACCCAAGAAAAATACTCAGTTCCTTGCATTCCTAGAAACTGAACTTTAAATAACTTGCTGAAGAATAATTTTTTCTGGTCCTTCTAAGAGTGCTCTTTTCAGCTATCATTCTTCATTAATTAAAAATTCACAAAATTCAGTCAAATTCCTTTCCTTTATGTCAAGTTAAAGGGAAGTGAACAACAAAACATCCACAGTCCAGGGAGCTGTCAATTCCTTTTGTAGTAAGTGTTTAATCACTGATTTTTTTTTAAGTACAAGTGTAATAGTATGGGAATTTAATCATCATTTCTATTAGTACAACTCCTTGAGAGGGTCTTGAAGACATTTCCTTTCACTTTAGTTTGCCCTGTGGATAAGTAGAGCACTTTGGTTCTGTATTGATTTGTCCTTTACTGTAGTGATCACCTTTCATTTTCAAGCATTCACCTTCTATTCATGAGCATTAAATCCCTGTTTAAATGAAATAATAGAACTGGAATGGTGGCCCAATAGGGCAATGATCAGTGGAAAAACTCAGATGACTCTATCTGGGTCAGAACTTTATTTCATTAGGATGAAAAGTGATTTCTTGCTTTTCCCTTCTCTGTCTCTCAGACAGTGACAGGCCTTCCCTTTCCCTAAGGATGTGGAGACCAGCTGCCTTGAGATAAGAGGAAAGGAAGGGAAAGAAAGTGCATTTATAAAGGACATAGGTCTACACGTGCAGTTTGCAGCATATAAAAGCCCCCTGTGTGTGAATATGGGCTAACACATCAGCACATGTCTGTTTTGAAATGAAGAGCAGCAGGTACATTTTGACACAAATTCAAATCAAACGTGTGCCTTTGATATCATACTGGCAAAACTTGATCATATGCTTTGCTAATCGAGTGTGCCGAGTCTCCTATGCTTATGTTTTTTGGAATTAAATTGCATGACTGTGCTTTGCTCTGTAAAATGTGTAAATGTGTAAATTATGTCAGGACAGATTGCAAATGCCAGTTGAAGAAATAAAAAATATGCTGCACTCATTGTAAAGAGTGCAGGGGTGTGGCCTGGGAGATGGTGAGAAGGGGTTAATGCCTCCTAGCAATATTCCTGGAAGAAACAGATTGATTTATTAACTGTTATTTGTATTACTTGTATTAACAGCTCAGTGAAGAAACAGCAGAAAACCCCATTCAGGACTTAGAGCTGGCAAGATTGTACTCCATCTATAAATGCAGAGCCATGGTTTTTACCTGGAAGAGTTTGTCACTCCAGCGTCAAGAGGGAATAAGTGACTGTAGCCAGCAAAGACGGAGTGTCTGAGTGAAAATGGCATGAAGTTATAGGTTGGCCATGTTTCAGAGGAACACTTAAACAGGAGCTTAAGACCATTCCCCATAAGAAAAACATTTAAGCAGAAGCTTATGTACAGTAATGAACAGGAATGTGCCCTTGAAATAGGGCCAATATATACAGCTTGCTTGATACATTATATTTACTTATATGGAAATATTTGATCATTTTTTAGAGTATTTTAATTATATTTTAAATATCCAATTAAGTCTCAATTCCCTCTGCTACCCTATTGTTTATCTCTTTTCCTCATGATTTCTCCATTGAAAATATGACTTGAGATTACTATCCAGATACTCCCCTGTAGTAGTATCCTAACTTATTTAAAAGGGATCCTGTCAACCAAAGACTGTATTTAAAATCAAGATGCATGAAGATCCATTGAAATCAGGATCAGCAAGAATTTGTCCCTAAGTTCAGCTGTATTAGCATATATCCCACTGTGCAATGGAATTGGCAACCAGGACTGATCTTGCAATTCTTAGACAAGATTCGTTTCAACAGGTATCAGATGATTGTGCTGGAGCAGATATGAGTTGATTGAGATACCAGTTTAAACATATGTCATTCAGAGCACTGGGAATAAATAAACTGATTTTACAGACTCTCTTTTTTAGCCCCAGCTATTTAAGTGGGTCATATTTAACCTACAGAGTTATATAAGAATTTCTGTGTTTTTATTACTGAATGTTTAATATTTTATTATTGAACATGTTTTCTAGTGATGCTTGAACTTTTTGCTTTGATGGCCTCAATTTCAGAACTATACTTTTACAAGAAAGGGAAAAATCCTTTAAAACCAGTGTGAAAAGAGTTCCAAGGAAAGGCCATTTGCTATAAATAACTGACTGACTAGATGCAACCTAGTATTACCAAATTTCTAGAAATCACAGATTAAAGTTTCTCAGGGTTTATTTTTCAAACAAGGATATGTAAGTCTCGTATGTGATGGGTTTCCTTCCCCAGGAGCAGAATAGACTTACTGATTCACAGCAAGCTTCCAAATTGGTATAGAACTGCTGAACATCAGTATTCACATTGCCACAGGTCCATTTGAGCATCTAGACATCTGACTTAGGGGTACTGCATTTGAGAACTGGGATCCATACCATATTTATATTTACTTGTATAGTACTAGAATATAACCTAGAATACTTATTTAATTTTAAGCTTTGAAAGTTGTGGGTACTATATGCATATTACAATTACATAGTTTAAAAATTTCCCAAGAACTGTCCCTCTACAGCATTAAAAGCATGGGTACTGTCCATTACTTTCTAGTCTTGATACCTGAGAAATTTTCATAGATTTCATGGAAAAAAAAGAAACAAACCAGAGATAAAGAAAATACAAAGTCTAAATATCTTGAATACCTTAGAGCATTGTGGTTGTTGAGGTAGATTGGAACAACTGAACAATTGTCACAAAATTTGCAGTAACCTATGGAGTGCATCACCAGCCTACAATTTCAGGGGCAAAAGACTTTTTCTCCTCTTCCTGCATGTATTTTGCTACCTATCCATTGGTCTGACTGTTTAAAGACCATCTGCTACTTGCCATCCAGTTAATGGGAGGAAAGAAGGGCACTATTAGGCACTATTAGATTCAATAAAGGTATCCTGGCCCTATAGCAATTTATCAGACTGCTATATATATTTCATCTTTTACTTTCAATTAAGGTAATGTAACAATCAAGCTGACTGTCTTTCTGAAATACATAATTATGTGAAAAATATTTCATCATATATTTCACAATGTCAGGTGTTTTCCTTTAACCTCTAGAATATGATTCACATTATGGCTTTAGTGATTATCTACTGCTGATGCCAAAACCTCTCCTATTATTCCAAACGGCTGTTTTGTCAGACTTTATGTCTTAAACCTGCTCTGTGGTGCTGCACTCTAGTTTCACTGAGGTTCATTTGTTAGCTGTGGAGTTAGCTTCATATTTAAAAGGGAACTGCATGGAGGTGATGGGAATATGTGTCTCAGAGATAATCTGGAACACTGTAGTAATAAGAGTATATTTGTAAAGCACGTCTACTTAAAAAATATATTCTGAAATTGAACATTTGAATAAGTTGAAAAAGTTCTGTGTCTTTTTAGGCAACAAAAAGTGGTTGAAGAAGACAATTTCAAATATAAAAGGAATTAATTTTTTTTCTTGGGAAAGATTCTGAAATCTTTTATCTTAGTATTCCTCAAATTGTAAAAACCTGCAGACTTCAAACTTTTCTGAGAAGAATAATTCTGAGGAGGAAGAATTATGTCAGCTTGGTCAAATTACTTATTTTTTTACATTTTTATGCTGTAAATATGTGATGGGCTATGACAGAGAAGATCAAAAATCTTTTCTGAAATGACACTTTAAAATTAAAGAACAGAAATGCTTTGCCCTTAGAACTCTTATTTTTTGGGATTCCCTCTTTTTATTTTCATGTAACTCCATGTGCATGAATATTCATTCATTTCAAATGAACCACAAATTCTAAAGGAAAATGATATGGATTCTTATACCTATGCTTCTGTGAAACACATTTCCTTGATTTTCTAACAAATTCATCATAATATTTGCTTTTGAAAACCTGACTTCTGATTTTGATGTCTAACTGGTCCCATTGGAATAATTGGCCCTTCAGTCACAGGTCTGGCACTATCCCTCTCTTCACAAGCTGCCATTCGGAATTGCTTGAACTAATAGAATGTATTGTTGTATTATTATTAACTAGGAATATCTACCATGTTTTGTCCCTTGATTACAGTCGTAAATTTCTGTTGACAGTCTTCAGGTGGCACTGAAGATGAAAAGGAGATTCTTTTCCCCCTCTTAACTATAATCCTACAGTTGTGCTTTAAAGAGAACTTGGTTCTGTTTGTATGATCTTTACTGAAAGGGACTATACGGAGTTCCATAGCTTCACACATGCATTCCCATAAATCCCCCTACAGAAGATGAAACATGACACTTCCTTTGTAAAGGATCCAAGAATCCTGCCTCTATTCCATAGATTTCATATGTATGTAATCAACTTTCATTGGTTTTGTGAGGATGAAGCTTCCCCCTCCAATGTGAGCACAATACAAATTTTGACAGTGTCATTAATAAAGAATTGC
Organism: Nestor notabilis; assembly: GCF_000696875.1. NCBI lineage: Eukaryota > Metazoa > Chordata > Aves > Psittaciformes > Psittacidae > Nestor > Nestor notabilis. Next base: position 203,376 of record NW_009939552.1, on the reverse strand, counting down.
ACAGCTCAGACAAACAGGGGAAGTTTGTACAAAGCCTTTCCCCTCATGCTTTCCATGATATTTGTGTAATGTAATCTTACTATGGCAGACTTGCTGTGTCAGGCCCCCAGAAGCAAACTGCTTGGAAAAGAGAGAAAGCTAGTACTGTAAAAAAATCACACCAGAGCAGAAAAAAAAAGTTGAGATTTTCCTAAATATCTTCATCTCCTGATAATGGTGGAAACCTTTTGGGTCATGATAGTGAGCTTAATGAAGGCAAATGATTACAGTGGCACTAACTGAAGTCATTGATGGATAAATTTTCAGGTTTGGTGTTTTGAAGCCTTCATGATTTTTGTTCAGGTCATTATCTGAAACCCACCAGGGACACAGTTTAGAAATTCAAGTGGCTTTTGGGGCTGTTTTTACCATAACACATGCAATCTATTATCGCAAACTCAGACAGTCAGAACTATAAATACCACAAAAGGAAACCAAGATGTTTGGAAGCAAAAATAATTAATTAATACCCAATTCTATTTGGGTATTAATCCATTCAGATGTCCAAATAAAAATACTAGGCACTGGATACTGTTCTCAGCCAATGGTCATTTGAATCATAAGCCAGTTGAAAACAGAGTAAAAAATCTCTTCTGCTTTCTGACACAGCACACTATTTTCCTTTCACAATCATGGGATTACACAGCTGTTCTTAGTATATAACAATCACATTCAGGTAAAAAAAAGTCTTTGATGATACTTTCATCTTCATTGAAAAGTAAAATTAAAGATAACGAGTTTCACATAAGCAATTACACAAAAGTCAATTTTAGGAAATAGTATTTTTGTGCAGGTCTTTCTAAGTTGTACTGTCTTGCTTTTACCTATAACATTTGTGTTACAAAGATCATAGATTTCATGGGTAATGTCTTCATGAGTGCACTTAATGCACTTAGTTTGCATGACTCACCAATCCATGAAGCTGGATGGTAATTCACAGGCATTTTTGTGAATATTTTTTAAAAATTGTGCTCCATCTTGGAAGTTTTTGTGGAAAAATTGATTTATTTAACAAGTGAATAATGAGATAGATATCTGTATGTACCTGTCATGAATATATTTTTTTGTCTTCTTTTTTCTTTTTCTTCCACCCTCAACCAAAACCCCTACAGAAAAAAAATAGCAAAGCGAAATGAATCTTGGTTCTAGAAACTGTAATTCTTGAGTGATACATTTTAACATATAAAATAAATAAGAATATTGTTTTTTTATGAAATTACAGAATCATTGAGTGATTCAGGTCTGAAGTGATGCTTGAAAATTGTTCAACCTCCAGCACTAATCAGGGCTTCCAAGTTTGATCAGATCAGTCAGGACATTTTCCAAGCAAGTGTGAAAATCCCCAATGGTGGAAACCCCACAGCCTCTCTCAGACACTGTTCTAGTGCTTAACTTCTTTCCTTGTGAAAAATTTTTTGCTTTTTGGGGTTGGAGCATCTTTCTCATGAGGAGAGGTTGCAGGAGCTGGGCCTGTTTAGTTTAGAGACGATTGAGAGGGGATCTCATTAACGCATATAAGTATCTCAAGGTTGGTGCCAGGAGGATGGTGCCAGACTCTTTTCAGTGATCCCCAGCAGCAGGATGAAGGGCAATGGCCATAAACGAAAACACAAGAAGTTTTACATGAGCATGAGGAAGACCTGCTTTATGTTGAGGGTGGCAGAGTACTACAGGCTGCCCAGGAAGATTGTGGAGTCTTCCTCTCTGGACACATTAAAAACCCACCTGGATGCATTCCTGTGTAACCTGCTCTAGGTGAACCTGCCTTGGGAAAGGGTTAGACTAGATGATCTCCAAAGGTCTCTTTTAGCCCTAGTGATTCTGTGATTCTGTGATATTCAATTGAATTTCGTCTTGCTGTAAGTTGCTACCTCATCCTTTTGCTGTAACTCCCTGAGAAAAGACTATCTTCTCCATAACCTCCCTTTAGCTGCACCTGAACTGCACATGTGCACTAGTTGGTTTCCCTCTTTAGCCTTTTTTCTCCAGGTTAAGCAAACAAAGCTTAATCAGCCTCTCCATTCATTTTCAGCTTCATACCCTTAATCAGCCAAGTGACCCTGCACGGGTCTCTCTTCACCTTGTCAGTCTGTCTTTTGTACTGGATCCCCAAAAGATGGACTGTGTTCCAGATGTGGCCTCACAAGTACTGAGTAGTGGGGAATAATTAATTCCACAGACCTGCTGGCTATATCTTGCTCACACAGTCTGTGGCTAATCTTCTCTGCTGTGAGGGCATATGGCTGACTCATGTTCAGCTTGTCATCCACCAAAACACACAGGTCCATTTTGGAACACCTACTTCCTACTCAGTCAATCTGCACTTCAGCCTGGAGTTATTCTTAACTAGGTAGGATTTTACCTATATCTTGATTAAATTTCAGTATATTCCTGCCAGGTCTACCCAGTTTAATATCTGAGTAGCTGGGATGACATTCATTGTATCAAACAGATCCTCAATTTTGTGTCATCATAACCTTGATGAGGGTTTCAAAATTATTAATATACATTGGTTGCTCTGACTATTTTACCCTTATTTTGATAGTCCATTATTATTTTTTCTCTCATGAAAATACTCGAGACTTCTTGCTGAACCCTTTTCACATTAATCACTATTCAAAAGTTGCCACAGATGTTACTCATTTTGATCAGTTTCTAAGTTCTCATCCTCTGATCAACAGCTGTAGCAAAACAATGAAGCTAACTGATCTCAAATGCAATCTATAACCAGAGGACAACAGGCACTCACTTAGCATTGTAATAGTTGACTAATTACACTTAGCATTGTAATAATTGACTGAGAACTACATTTCAGGTGTCTGAATTTTTTGCAAATTGTGTCCTTTGGTGATATATTACATTGTGTGCAGAAATACGGAGGAACCTTCTATAATTAGTTAGTGTTGAGAATATAAAGCTGGACAGATTTAAATTATTTTGGCTGATTTCCACTGCTGAGACCTAGGGCTTCATGCCCTTAACCTGGCTCTCCAGCTCAAAATGGTACTAAACTATGGTCATGAATAATTGAGGTAGTGCAAATGGCTGCTAGAAGTTCAAGAGTTTGAAACTTTTAAAATTAAATTAATAGATGAACAAAATAAAGGGAAATTTAAAAGGGCTATTCAATGGCCATACTTCTACATAGATGCTTTTGTGAATGCATTCCTTCAGTTGGATTTTCACATGGCCAAACAAATAGAAAATGATTCTGCTTTGCAACAGTGTAAGGAGCAACAGATTATGAAACATACGTACTGCAATCCACTACCAGGGCGAGTTTTACAATTAGGACAAGAAAAACAGCCTACATAAAATGCAAAGTATTTTAAAAATTTAACTTGTTTTTTCCCACTTCTTTTGTTATTTATTTTTTGCAGTTCATTCAGCTCTGACATTAAGATTACACTGGTCACCTTCTTGTTAGTCATGTTTCTGAGCACTTCACCACTAACATAATGCTATTTTTCAGTATGAAAAATTAACTAACTGGATAATTCATTTTAAAAAACAAAACTTGGGTTTACTGTTTTCTTAAATAAATTAGAGGTTCTTTCTCTGTATACACTCAATCCATGATGTTTTACACTTTAAAAACCTCTAATTCCTGCTCTAAGATAGGAAGTGACACATGGATCAGTAACAAAAACTCTGTGAACCACTGAAGAAGCCATTTCACTAGTATTCATTAATGGACAACTGCAGAAGGGCACACAGAATATCCTAGCCCTGAGCTGAGATGTAGTAACAGCAACTGGCACCACTATCTAATTCATATGGGACCAAAAGCTTCCATCTGAGAGTCCTATAATCTCTTTCCAAGGAGTAAAATCCTTTTTTCATAGGTTTAACATCATAGTTCATGAATTGCCTCAGAAGTCCTATTAAACTGGATGTTTTTTCCCTTGGCCAGACCTAAACTGTGGGTTTCATATTAGCTGACAATATCCATGATTCAGTATTATTAATGGTATATTTCTCACATTAGTGAAAAAAAATAAACAACCAATACAACTTGCTTGAACAATTTTTCATTGCCATCAGATACCAAACAGCCTTAACACTGCCAACTTGATCAGCATAGATTATTAATTATGATACTACTGGTACATTTCAATTTAATCAGGAAAGAACATCAAGGAGTCCAAGAAGTAGGGTATATAATGCAATTTATCTTTGCCTTGTACTGATAGGGATAACAATGATTTGCAAATTGCTTCAGCTACAAATACACAATTAAAAAGAGATAAGTATCAAAAGATATGCCACATTTTCAACTCAAAGCCAAAAGTGCAGGTCTTAATTTTAGTAGTCAGTTTTAAAATCATGAGTTAATTCTTCTTTTGATGTGCACGCTTAACTCCCATTAAAATTAATGGGGGTTACACATGCTCATCAAGGAAGAAATAGACCCCATAGTGTGTATATTCTTCAAATAATAAGGATTTGGTAATTACTATATTATTTGTTCATTAATTTTCAATTTATCTTGTAAATGTGCACTCTTTGTGATCTTAGGACCAATTATATAGAGTAATTTGTGGCAAAAGGTCTAGTGGAGCATTATCCTCTTAAAGGACATGTGGTTTTATAGCACGTATTGACAGTGCTCTAATTCTCAAATTTTATCACTTTCAGAATACACCAAAACAAGGGAATTTGAATCCTAATAGCCAAATTCTCCTCCTCCATGTAGTCAAACTTCCTTTGAAATCAGTGTGTATATTCCATTGATTCAACCAGGTTTGGAAAGGCTGTTCTCCTTTAATTAGTTGGTGCTCAAGAACAAGATTTTTAGAGTGACTGATGATACTCAGGTTCTGGGTGCCCAAGGTGAAGGTTGTTTATGGAGAGTATTTTTCAGAGGACAAGTATTAAACAGTTTCTGAAAAATATTTCTTTTCTTTTTCAGAATATTTCAGAGAATTAAGGAGGTTTGGATTAGTTGACAATCTTAAAAAATAGACCTGCTACTCCCTAAAAGGCTACTCTATACCGTAAGTGCATTGGACCATCTAGCATTCACTGAATGATAAAGTACAGTTTGTGCTGGGACAAGGAGACATGCAGCTATTATCTCCTCTAGTCCATGGGAATTAAAAATTTAAAGCTATTGTCCGTAAGTAATTAGTTACATTATGTCTCTTTTCAAAAATCTTAATCACAAGTAATGGAATTTGTAGTTTGCATTGATTTACCACAGTTTATCCCAAACTACTAACTGAATAGACCAGAATATTTCCACCTTTACTAACACTCAGTCATACTTTACTTAACAAAAGCATTACTCATGACCCTGTCAATACTCAGCAGACAGAATATGGCCCAAAACTATAGTGGAGTTTGGACTCACAAGGCAGTGCAGAATGCAAAGTGGTACTGCCCCATTCCTCTCAGAATTCACTAATCCTTTTAAAAACCTAGAAGTTACCACAACACAATCTATGGACAACAGACATCAATATATTAGAGACATAGGGGAGGATTGAACTCTACAGCCTAAACCCACCTCCTTTTCAACAGATAAGACTCTAGTTGGAGCATCTTGCCCAATATTAATTCAGTTTGAGCCATTTTTAAAGCAATCTGTACACTCTGATTTGTCACTGCCATGTTTTTGAATGCTTAAGGATGGTCATACAAGCCAATAAACATATTCTCTTTAGGAGCCCTTATTTGAAGATGCAGTCTTCCCTTCCTGCCTTGACTCTCTTTTTGAAAAATCTTTTCCTAGTTCTCTTACACAGTTTTACTATCTTAGCTATTTCCCAAATAAAGCTGCTAGTACTTATATTCTCCTCCCACTCCCCTATTTTCTGGAACTGGGTCCTTCCCACTCCCTTTTTAACATAAAATAAATCTTCAGTGCCTGATTTTAGACTGATTCAATATAAATGAAGTACATGGACTTATATGATGATGTAATGTTTCATTTATGCACCCCAAAGCAAATTCACACTCCTTGGTTCACCTGTGTGTGAGTGTCATTCTTACATGCTGCATCAGCAATATGGATAACTGACTTGTGAATTGGTTTGCCTTTGGGTGAGGTAGCACAAATCCTATGAGATAGTCTTCATATTGGGTAACTAGCAACAAGGAACTGTGTAAGGGTCATAAAAGTGTAAGGCACTTACAATCCAGGATGCTTTCAGATGAGTTCAAATTTGCAACCCAGGGTCTTAGAGGTTCAGAGAACTAGTAACAATTACAGCCCATTGGAAATGGTAATGTGTTGTGATACAGATTAATTTTTCAATTATACTTTTATACGACATATAATTCTCCTAAATATTTCATGTTTTAAACAATTTTCTGTAAAGGCTGAAATATTTACCTTTGGAGGGGCAAAATAATTTGTAGCTTATCTTTTCACCTACCACACAAATTAAAAAAAATAATCCTTGAAAACAGAGAGAATATATTCCATCTCAGAGAAAAGTTTGTATTAATAGCAATTTTATGTGGCTGTCTTGGGTTTTTTAGCATTTATAGGATGTCATATTTGGAGACACACACCACACTCCAAATTAATGAAGTGTCTAGCAGTAAAAGACAAGCTTACAGACATTATCTTTTTTTATAAAGTGTTTGCACTTGAAAAAACTAGTCCACAAATACCTGATTGCTCAACTGGGAGACAAGTACCAAGTGGGTCTGTAGATACCTTGCATTTTACATGCTTTGCATTTTCTAAGAGGTAACTTAAGCCCTTTCCCACTTCGCATGCTTCCTGTGTTAGCTTCATTTCTTTAATAGCCAGTAGGCACCATTTAAGAGTTAGAGAATGTCCCCATGTGACCCTCACCAGGTAGTATGGTGCCTAAAAGCCCAGCACTACAGCTGTCAGCATCACACCTTGCAGCTCCCTTCTCTCATGCTACCGCTCCCCATAACCTCCTCCCACCCCCGCCATGTGTAAATCCAGGCCCATTACAGTGGTCTTGTGAGAAATGAGTTGACAGGTTTCAGTTTAAGTCGAAGTAGTCAGATGTGCATTCCAGCACCCCTGACAGGTGATGTTTAACACCCACCTCCATGGCCTTTCTTAAAGAGCGGACCAAATGTTCTGCAAAAGGAGTAGTGTATATGTTTAACAGGATAAATCTAGCTGGTTGTGGACTGTAGTCCTTTTAACAAAGATGCTAATTTTATTTTTCTACTGTTATATATGAGTGTATCTTAGCTCTTAAAAAAATTGGTATTTTCCATTCTGAGGCAAGAGAGAGATAGATACAGACATTACCTCCACGAACAGCCTACCTGGCTTTTAAAGACAGCAGTCCAAGAAACAGTTTATAGGTTGATTAAAGTTACAAAGTCAGTGCAAATGCATGGCAATGATCTAGGTTTTCAGGCCCAGAAAGGGACATTTAGACAATTCTGACACCAGCGTTTCCCTTTGATCTGTATCTACAATGTATCTCTGCAGAAAAGTTCTGCAGGTACAGTGTATGCTGGGGAAGCTGAATGTAGGTCAATGAGATGCACTCTGCTTTTTAAAATAAAATCTTTCTGCAGAAATTGCATGATTTCCTGTTATGACTGTAGACTTCACATAGAGTATCATGCATTCATTTTTTAAAAATGATTTTCTACTTGTGCAAAAATCATTCATTTTGTTCAAGGTGCACAAACATGCGTATACACACAAGTTTCTATATATATGTATTTATGAATAATTTCTTTTCATCTATTTTCCATGTCTAATTTGTAGCTGACATGTCAGACCACAGAATTTCGAGATGCCTATTCTTGAACAGTAAAAGATGTTAGCCAAAAGGGTTAGACGAACAGCTCAGTCCAGAGAAGACTTGCATATCTAAATCCTGTCTAACTCTCAACTTTTGATCTTCAAATGCCTATTTCGCTTCCACCTAAGCTTAGCAAGACTAAAGCCCATAAACACCTAATTTAAGCCTCAGAAGATACTGGGTCCCCATTTTCTGTGACCCAGTGTTAATCTGTTAGCTGAGACCCCTGACATAAGAGCAGGGATTGAAGGCCAACCAGGAGATCAGCAGGCACTGACAAAGAGCATAGATCTCCAACATGCTGACCTGGCTCTGGAAGTGCCTGGCCCTCCCTTTGAGTACCCAGAGATCTTGCTGTAAGAAGAAAGCCCAGGGGGCCATTGTGCTGGCAGTGTGGAGGAACTGCCTACCCAGCTGTGTCAGGATAGCATTCCCCAGAATAACCCCAGAATAGTTTTCCTCTGTACATCTGCAATGCTTTGAATTTCTTTAAGTGCGCTTACTGCATCAAGCCTTAACCAGAAAACAGCTGAAAGAAAGTGAGGTGGGTCAGAGAGAGCAAATGAGCCAGGAAGAGCCAGTTTCCCTGAAGTTTCCACAGCAAAGTGAATGTTTAGGCATTTGCCTGATTTGGACCCTGAAGGAATGGAAGACTCATGGGACAGCACTGAAAATTAAGGATTTTTCTGATGCAGACTTCATGTTATTAGCTGTGATTGGACAAAGAATTTGGGATTTTAGATGAAGAGGGTGTTCAGAAAGAAAATGACCCACGGGAAAATGCATGTGGGAAAATACAGTCTATGCTAGATCTTCTCCCAGATTTTACAATGTGAGAAACGCAGTAAGTTTGGAACTGATGAAAACAGATGAAAAATAAAATGAAGATTGAACACCCTAGTGAAACCTATATATAATCCCATGCCATCAACATCCTGATTTCTATTTCAGAATAGAGAAGGAGAGAGGTGTCCTCATGCAACTGGAGACACTTTTCTGAGCTGGTAAAAACAAGAGTTGGGTGGCTGAGTTAGAATAATTTCTGTTAGGTTCCCCTGCACTTTGAAGAATTGTGTTTCAGACATCATGAGCTGGGTGCACGTTGGTACTGTGTTAGGTCACAGAGCTCCTGGAAAAGTACCTGGCAAGCACAGGCTCAAACTGAATTTAATGGAGTTTTGCCATTGCTTAAGTCGAAGCCAGGTTTCCAGTTCTGGAGTCAGAGGCTCTTTTCCCTCCATCCTCCAGTTATGCTGCACACACCGGCTGTGCGTTTAGTTTATCCCATGACTATCACAAATATAGCAATGCAGACCTCGTTACCAGGAAGCTCAATTATTGTAATACCCTCTTAGCAGAGCTTAGAGCCAGGCTGCTCAGTACTGCTCACTGCTCACTCTGAGGATGGCAGCACGTGTGCTGAGCCATGTAAGCCAGCAGTAACTCATTACACCACACTGCACTCTTCACAGTGCCTGCCTCCGAAGTGGCAGATTGATTTTGAGTTGGCCCTTTTGGATTTTAAAGCCTTAAATAATGCAGGCTCTGGCTATGACTGATCCCCTTCTTTCTGAGCCCTGTCCTAATGGGGAGCTGCATTCCCACACCACCTGCTTTTCCTGGAATCCTACCGTCACATCACAGATCCGCACCAGATTTTGACTTTTCTGCGCTGAACTGCACAATGTATCTCACCCCACTTATGGTTCCTTTCCCATCAACCATTTACATTTATATACCACACTCATCTCAATGTTCACAGAGCCTCACAAAATGATCGCTGCCATCTCACAAACACAGACTAGCCAGTTTTTTGATGGAGGTGGCATTGCAACAAGTTAGCCAGCATGGCTTTACAGTACTAGATACACACTTTTTTCTTCCTGCAGCCAGAGAGGAGGCTTAGACCTCTCATTAGACCTGAGGTAAGCTGGGTTTCATTTACCACAAGTTAAGAGCAGGCAAATAGGAAGTTAGAGCAGAGCAGCTGACTGAATCTATACTCTAATTTAACTTGCGGTAACTTGTTTGTGTAGCCATACCCTTGGGTGACTCTGGCCGCTGTATTTCATTACTCTATGCGTCTTCCTCCTTCCTCTGACTAATGGGGCTAATGATGTTTCCTTTGTAAGGCACTTGCAAATCTAGGGGTAAGAAACGGAAGTTTCAGAAGAGGTATTATTCACTACCATTTATTAGCCTTTCTGTGCTGTAATCTCGCCACCCATCTTTTGGTGTAGAATGCATTTCTTGTGATTTTGTTGCAGCTGTAATCTCTTCTAACAATTAATATAGTTATTGCCCCCACAGTAAGTACTTTTCATAGCTCATTCTTTTTTCACTTTAAAACATGCATTTTTTTGCTTTGACTTATAGTGCAGTATGTGCTGTATGTGTAACTTTGTTGTTAGTATATTTAATTTACTTTAATTACAGTTTACATTGGCATATATGTAGGGATTTTAATTAATAGAGCTATTAATAATATTAATAAAAATAATACATTGGTTTTCTCTTAATTTTAAAATGTGATCCAAGCATTACAAAACATGAATTCCTAAGGTTAGATAATTAAGCCAAACTAAAGTCCTGAAGCAGTGAAATCCAAGCTGCTTTTTATGAATTTCACCTGGGCTTTTAAGGTTTAAACTCTAGGAACCCGTGTTTGAAAATCTTGACTTTGATGTGTGAGTGTGTTTTTTCAATATCAGTGTGAATGAGAGAGATGGGATGGTTGCCCTTTCTCCATCTCTCTTCACACCTTTAACATGAAGGGCTAATAGGCACCTCAGCGGTGTTTGAGCACATGATTCTGTGAGCAGGAGCCTTCAAATCACCCCATACCAGAGGAAAGGAATAGGTGTTTACTACTTCAAGGTCAGATGTAACCTATCTCCCCTCAGGTACTCAAATTAACTGCTCTTTATATGCCCCTGGTTAATAGTCAGTGGAGAGGAGGAGGCACCTCGGGGATGACTTAGCCCACCTAAAATCTGAGTCATGCTGTGGAGGCACCCCTCTCCCTCTCCCCTTCAATTAGAGTGGGTGCCGCTGCTCAGCAGTGAGGTGTCTCCCTTTAACACCCACTGAAGTGTGGGGGATCTTGGCCCGGATGTCTTTAGTTTCTTATGTCACATCTTGAGTCTTTAGAAAGATGAGACCAACCTTTACGCAAAGAAGAAAAAAAAATCAGTAATGCCAGAGGTGGTTAATCTTTGTGCTATTTATCCAGCTACCTATGTATTTGAAATACTTATGGGTACTGTCTTGCTTTGATGTGCAGGGATTTACAGATGCAGTTCCATTAACATTAGTGGGAATTGGGTGCATAGATCCAGTACATCAAGATGAGAATATTTGGTAATAAATCTTTTAATATGCATGTAGCATTGACTGGATAATTTGAAACATTTTTAAAATCCAAATAAAAATTGAGTTTTCTACTACAAGAGAAGCTACCCCTAGAGACAGATAAGTGGAATCTATCTCCACATAGTCAGACCCTGCGTGATTTCATATTGTACCTAGAATTATCCTTTTTTATCTTTATTGATTACTAAAAGAGTAATACAATTAAAGGTAGCAAAATGCTTTAAGGCTTTTGTTCTCTGGCAAAGAATCAAGAGTTCAAAGTGGGGCTCCTTTCTCATTATTAGAGAACACCCTAAGAGGCAATAATTTCCAGCAATTCCCTGTCTCCTCTGCCTCTTTTCATTTCCCACTTTGTGATTTTGGGGATACAGAAAGAAAAAAAATCTGTGTGTGTGTTAGCACTAGTTAGTGATGTGCAGATACAAGAATAAAACCTATCTGTTCCTTATACAACCACAGGTATAAAAGAAGTACCTATCATTATTTCATTAATGATCTGCAGCAGTATTTTCTTGTCTCCTTGTTCACATGTATTCATGTACACGTGAGCACACACAAACACACACACACACGTAGACAGTCTCATACTTGAGTTTTCTGATGCAGAACACTGATTGATAAGCACTGCTTATGCCAGGATTACGAATGCAAGGAAATAGAAAAGAAATTTAGAAACCATAGGAAAACAATTCTTTTGGTGTTTGAACTGCAGTGTTATTCAGATGTATATAACTACTGCTGGGTGGGGGAACTGCAGGAAATATGCCAAGGAAGAGGGACAAGGGGAGGACGTCAACAAGAGAGAGAAAAAGACAGAAAATGCTTTTGTTTGCAGACTTGGCTGGTTGACTTGACTTCAGAATAATAATAGGTCCCCATTCTCTCTCACCAGTCCCCTCCCCTGATTCATCGGATATAACATAATTGATTCTCACTGGGGATGGATTTGTATTACGTGTCTTGCTTGTTGCTATTGTTTATGTTTACACAGTACATTTACTGCTCGAGGAGTTTTGTTCCTCATTTACTCACTGCCCTGTTGCAACCCCGTACTGCTTTTCCAGCTGCCACAAGTTCTTTTCTTTTCACCTCATTCTTCACACATTGAGATGTGAAGAATGGGGGAAACACACTGTCTTGGGGACCATGACAGGCTGGGGGTCTTTCAGGTTATGACTTTCTGCTTGATGCAGGAAACTGTCTACTTACATTTACCTGCAGATTCGTTTCAGAGAGTAGGGCTTGTGTTCCTTCCCTGTTTCATTTCTGCTGCCATGGTGAGCTTAAGCTCACAGGCAGTAACAGGAGAAATCCCCACACCTGGTACAGGGCTCTAGCTAGAAGGTCATAAATTTGTTGACTACCAATTTCAATGGGGCAACTTTGGACAAAGAAATTATGACTACCCAGGACAAAAACTTTTTACAAGTTTGGATATTATGAGTGAGGACAGTACGCAGCAGATCACCTGTCAGGGCTGATCAGGGACTACCAGACCCTGAAGTGCTAAGCAAGATTCATGCGGCATGTCTGACAGGCATCAGGAAGCAGTGTTGAGAAAAGCAACAGCCTAACTATTTCCTTTACAGTCACACACAGTCATGAGGCTTGGAAGAGACAGCTATGGGAAAAGGAAGAATGGGAAAGAGAAGAAAAAAGTGTATAGAAAGAACAGAGAGAGGAGTCCATATGGGACCTAGGGAAGAAAGATCAACAAAGCCTAATGGATGATATGTTTTAGCAGAAGAGGCATTATTTTTAAAGTACTTCTGAAGTTTTTATGGCTCTGGGCCCCTATTTCATCTTAATTCATCCTTGGGGATAAAGACTCAGCTGGATGGATCTCAATCACTCCCTTCTCTTTCTCGCCCCTTGTCATCATGTTCTCTTCCTTCAGTACATTTTCACCATGGTTAGAAATTCCGACTCTCACTCCCCTTCCCAAGCGACTACCGTGGCGCCCTTTGGAAGGTGTGCAGTGCCCTGACTCCCACGGAGTCGAGTTCCATTGGAACTGCTGGTAGTGCATTCATCAGCCATCTGTCATTGCAGCTGCTTGTTGAAGAAATCAACTTCTTTCCCCCCCCCCTTATTTTTTTTTAAATACTTTGGCTAAGAAGGAAAATAAAAAAACCCTCAATCACCAAAAATTAAACAACAATAATGGACCGACTGTTTCCCTGACAAAGCAAACACAATCTGCTGCCCACAGTCACAGCAAAGTGTCATTGAGAAGAAGTGAAATTCTCATGGCTTGGTGGATTTGAGTGTGCCTATGACCTTTGTTTGTTCTCCTTTCCTGTAATAGGTGTAATACCCTTTTCTGATGGGAGGATAACTCCTGTGGAGTTTCCGTGACTCAAGAAGATTGAGCTATGGCATGTCAAACTTTATCAGCCACTTGTTATTGTAGCTTTTAGCTGAGAGTCTCAATAAAACAGGAATGTTTTTTAAAATTTCACCATGTGTTTTTTATTCCATTGTATTTTCCACAATTGAACAGAAACATTGTGGAGAGGTGACAAAAACTGTGCAAACATAGGGTAATATTTAATGGTGTCAGGAATCTAGTCTACAGGCCTTCCACCTTTCTAGTCTTCTTGCAATCTAATTTGATCTCATTTCAGTAAGTGTCTTTTGAAAGATACTGAAGATGAATCTATCTTCACTTTATTTTCATCCTGAGATCTTCATACATTTAGACACCTTTCTGGGTCCCAGGTCATGCTGTCAACCTTATTCATGGCAATTTCAATGGTGGCACCCAAGGAACCAGAAATCACTGCATCTCCCCAGTCAGAAGGCAGGCAGCTCGAGCATGATGCTCCAGTACAGTGTTTGAAACAGAGATGATAGGTCTTGACAAAGCAGAGCAGTGTCCACAGTCACACCATGGCACATAAATTTTCCTATGTTTTTCTTTTGATTTGCCTTTAGAAAGAGGGAAAGGGAATGGTTACGTCTCTGTGTCTCCACTGTAGGCAGCTGAGAGAGAAGCAGGATATAATGAAAAGGCTAAGTAATGGGTAAAATTAAAATACACAAACCATTAAAACATTTAAAGGGTAAGAAAAAAGAGTGCTCACAGCATCTGTTTTAGGTCAGCACCTAAGGAGTTTCTTACGGCCGATATAGGAACTCTTAAGAAACATGAACATTGTTATACACAATACTAACTTTATCAAAAACAAAAAACTCACAGAAGGAGGCCATGGCATGCACAGTGTGGGAACGTGAGTCTATCAAGTGTGAAAACTGTGAGAGCAGTAGAGGAAAGCCCTGATGTGACCTCTTGGGCCGGTGGCACAGGCTGGCATGTTTGAGCTCCTGGACAGTGCATCTGGCACTCCTAGCAATAAAATCTGAATTGACAGGTTTATGTCTCCATCTGTACTATACTGCTGCACCACTGCAAACCAATATGCAACATCACACATATTTTATACTTCTGTGTATATGTGTATGTAATTGTCCCTGGAGCCACAGAGACACAGAGAGCTTTTCTTTCCTTTTTAATGAAAAAGAACAGTTGTCTTCCAGTCTTTGCAATTAACTCCTGGCAAAGACAGGGAGATAAACAAACTTCAAATCCAACTCAATAGCTGGCTCTTTATGGTTTTATCAATTTCTTTTTCAGTTTCCCATACTGAAGTTCTCGGCGTTTTGATTCAACTCATGTAGTAGGGGAAGCTCCAAATGGAAAGTGAAAGGTCCCCATTAATCTCAAAAGGCTTCATATATTTATGTAAAGCTATCTTATTAAGATAGGTAGGTATTTCCAGGTGGGAAGTCTTTAATGTTTTCTTTCTTTATTAAGTTCCTCAAAATAACCTTTGGATGTACTAGAGCTAAGCTTAAGCACCTACCTGAATCTCATGTATGTGAAAGACCACATAGCTTTCCCCAGGAAAGAAAGTGGATTTAAAACAGGAATAAATTTTTCACACAGTGACTTTTCTGACTGTTATTTTGGGATAACCAGATGTGCTTGCTTTGGAGGCCTCTATCAGACAAACCTCCAAAAGCTCCATTCAGGTCCACTAACAGTCATTTCTCTTGTCTATGAAAGAGGGTTTACATCATGCCATCTCTACAAAGCAAAACCAGTCTGTGTTTGTGGAGACCCCGCTCAGAAAGAGAAGGGATACATTTGCCTAATTCAAGAAAAGTACTTAAGCAGAAGTTTTAACCTTTGCATAGGTAAGGTTCTCTTGATTCAAAACCTTTGCAGGCTTCCATGTGTGCCCCCTTTGATTGTAAATAAGTTTTAATTGCCCATGGAAAACAAACACTTTGTTTTGAAACCTTGAAATTATGAATTTTTACTTTTAATTATTTTTTTATTTTATTTTTGAGCTTTATTTTTGTCAGAATTTATTTTAAAGGTTGTCTAAATTTGTAGTAAAACCTTATCTCTCAACCTCCAACCTTTTTGCTCATGGACAGTCTAAACGTTAGGCCTAGTTCCAGCCAATGCTTATCTTTTTGATTTTATGTGTAGATGCATCTTTAGATCACTGTTGATTAAATCCTATCCTATTCTTTGACAGCCGTTATTATGAACACTAAAGGTTTACCATTTGTAATTTCTTTTGTACAGAATTTATCACCATCTTTATGTGTCAGGGTATGTATTCTTATTTTGATCAATGGAATAAAAAGTAGTGTGTAGTTCACATTGCATGAAGTTGTCGCTGTTGTCAAAAATGGTTGCTTTGTATGTGACTTGATGTCAGATGTGGATGTGATATTCTGCTTGCATGACCTTTGCAAGAGAAGCTCAGAACTGAACTAACCCAGAGACCACTACCCAAAAATCAAAGCAAATGAAAAACCCAGTCCAAGCTGGAAATGGCCTTGTCCTTGCTCATAAAGTCCATAACTAGACAAGTGGACATAATTCTGTGTAGTGGATGTGAATGATTTTCAAAGGAAAACGAAGGGGTTTTTAATATTTTTTACACTTTCCTCCTTAAGGATGGGTCACTTCATACTCAAGGGAAACTTTACATCTGAGAAGACATAATCCAAAGAGCTACCTGTCTGCAGAGGAGGTTCTAAATGCAGGGATCACAGTCTAGGACCTGCAAATTTATGTCAGCAGAAAAAGGAATTTAATATAAAAGCAGTCCAATCTCAGAAAGAAATGAACTCTAATGGAAGTAAAGATATGCAGCATTTTACCCAGCATGATTGTCCATCTCCTTCTGTGACCAGCCTTCATTTCCATATTGCTAATATTCCTCAGTGTGTCAGTCAAAGTCAGTTGGGAACTAAACATATGAGTCAGCCAAAGCCATTAGTGCAGATTATGAGCCTTTTGTCAAAGAAATGAGCAAAGTCACTACATGCTGATGAAGAGCTTTATAACTGCAGCGTAAAAGCCACATGGAGGAAAGGATGTTTAATTCCTGAAACAGGTCCAGCTTTCAGAAGAGTTAAAGTAGAGCAGAATCTCAGCCCAAGCTGTGAATATTACTCACACTATTATTTGAATAATCTAAACAAATAAGAACAATGATGTCTGCAGATTCCCAGCTACACTGCTTTTAAATTAAAAGACCAGTTCCATAGTCTTGCAGAGCAATAGTCTGTTCCAGTATTACACCATAATCCTTTGTCTTGCAATATGAAGTATTTGAGTCTGTACTTAATGCACAGGTGTAACATCAGTGAATGCTGGGGAAGCAAAGTCTTGGTTTTTATTTTTACATTAAAGAATCATATGCAAAAATAATGACTTGGCCTTTTGGTGTCTCACAGTAATTTAAACAAGTCTATTCTGTTAATTTAGCATAGCTTCGATTTCTGGAGCACCATTCAACATATATCTATAATCAGAAATAACTTACAAAAGGTAGTGCTTAACAATGTTAAACGAGGCATGCTGTGGCAGCCTTAGAGCCACCCTTGCAACTAGGAATCTGCTAGCGAGAGTGGAAACTGTGTTACATAAAGGCTTCTCATCAAGTCCTCCTCTTAGCAAGGAGGATCAAGATGGATTGGTGTTATGAGGGAGTATAGTTTTACAGCACTCAGAATGATGGCCTTGGTAGTACCATATATGTTGCTAACTGCCTTATCTGTCCAGGATATCTTTTTCTTTAACCCCTTCTCTATTACCAACTTGGTGTTAAAGGAGGTTAATGCTGGTCTAAACTCACCTAAATGATTAAGTTTTGTTTGACTTAACATGATTGAACTAGATTGCCTTGGACTGAGAGGCTGTTATACTATTTATTGGCACTAGGATTTCATGCCATCAAAAAGTTCCACTCAGAGTGCACTCAAAATGCAAATTTTCAATTAGATTGCTTACATTCAAGTCAATATAAGGTGGTAAAAAATTTGATTTTTTTTCTAATGCACCAGTATAAAAACTTTATAGCACTGAAATTAGGAGCTAAAGACCTTTTCCAAAAGTGTTCACAATTACTTTATCCATATTTTTAATATTCATAAAAGTGGCAAGAACAAAGTAAGGCAAATTTGCATTTCGTATCGCACTAAAGCTACTCCACATATACATGATAACACATCCTGAGAACAATGAGATATCCTGTCACATGTATGCGTTTTCTAAAACTGCACAAAAGGAGAATTTCAGGGATGCATAAATTAACTTCCTACCTTTAAATTATTAACCTAGGCTGTTCCCTGAATGTGAACCAAAATCAAAGAACAGCTTTCCCCCAACTTCTTTCTTTGCTCCCTCAAAAAAAAAACAACAACCACATATATTGTCAGTCTTTCCTCACTTGAAGTTGATGACTTAAGAAATTGACTTACTTGGATACTGAAAAATGGTTTTAAGACAAGTTTTTTACCATTCTTCTATTCATATTATTTTTGGAGAGGGAGTATGCATATTGTGGCTATTTGTAAGAAGCCACTTCAGCTGCCCTAACATATATCTTTTTGGAAGCAAATGAATGACCTCTCCATACTTTGATATGTGAGGAGAAACGAAGTTTAAATCAAGTTTCAATGAATTCTTGAAGCAGAAGAGATGAATGCAGCCTTTATCCAGGATCCTGTCAGTGATCAGGATATCCCAGAAACACTTTCTTGTAGGCTTTGCAGAAGTATATGGAATTATATATACATTTCCCTGAACTGGCATTGTTAAGTGTGGCCCTCACCAGAGCTAAAGTAGCCAGTCATGATGGACAGTTATATTTGTTGCATCTATTGAAATCCGCTTTCCAAATGTCAGAAATAAATAGGCAAAATAATCTGCTAAAGCATTTTTACTGACACTACTTTTTGCAAAACCTGCAGTCTGATTGCTGACCTTTTCAGAAGAAGATAAAAAGGATCCAATTTGTAGAAAAATGGTTGTGAAATATTAACTTCCTTCAAGTAACAGGTGATACTAAAAACACAATCTTAATTGCTTTATGGCCACATTTATAAATTAGAATAGTATACGCAAAACTTTCTGTGGGGAAACAAATTAGATTGATTAAAGTAGGAACTAAAAAAGAAATGTTCACAGTAGGAGCCATGCTGGACAGTTGGTATGGATGAATGAATTTCACTTGGCCAGCTAGTAACTTTACAGCTACTTTGCCTCTTAAATTTTAATCCTTGTTTGCAGATTGCCCTGAAGCGATCTACATTGCTTTTTCAGCTGAAAATTTAGTTCTATGAACATGTTAGTAGTACTGTTTCCACACAATCTTGTAAAAAATCTAGCAAGCCAACAGCTATCATGAAATACAAATGTATATGTTTTCCACAATTACACAGAACTTGTGATTTAATACCCCTAACTTCCTACTTTAACAACTTGAAACCATCACATTTAACATGATCTTCTAAGAGAGCATATAACAATGCAAAGATTACTATTTTCCCCACATAATTCAGACAAAAATAAACAATAAACACATTTCAGACATTTTTCAGGGTTTCATACTTATCATCATACAAAAAAGTAGTTGCTTTTTATTGACCTGAACTGACATGCATTTATATCAAGGGAATTCTGCCAGTGATATGTGGCCAGGTCTTAAATCCCTTATGTTAAATTTGTTATCCAATCACCAGTGCTTTAGTCTATATTTGAAGTGATTTCTAAGCAAATATTTTTTGCTGTGTTCAACACTGCTTAGCTATCTCACTGCTTCATTAGTAGCTGCACATTACGTAGGCTCCCACTCAGAATTAGAAGTGCTGAAATACAAGGAGAAAAACTCTTTCTTCTGGATTTTTCAGTCTGCCTGTACGGAATTATTACAAAAAATCTTGTGATGTCATCCTCTCTCATTTCTATTTTGTAAATTCAAGGATCTTGATAATGCATCTAAGAACCCAAAATTCTGGATGATTATGTGAAATAAAAAGAATCCTCATAAATTCAGTTACAATTATCCACAAGACTGAGTTAATTTGGAGCAGCATAACTTAAAATAAATAAACAAATAAAAATTTATTACAAGATTTCCTTTTGTAGCATAACTGCAATGTATCAACATGTGAACTGTGCAGTTTGGGTGTTCTGATTACCCAAAGATATTTTCATGGTAGCGTGAGACTCCACACATACCAAAATTCAAAACCACATCTGTTTTCTCAGTTTAAATTACTGCATGATGCTCACTCAGCCTCTGTACTCTGGCATGTGCCAAAGCCATGGCTGAATAAAAAGAACGCCTGCCAAATATATCCACTTTCTAAAACAGTGCTAATGGAGGACTTTGAGGATGTATAACTCAGCCTCCTTTCTCAAAGTTTCATTAACAGTATCCCTCTTTGTCACTGGAGCAATGTAAAGAATTGCAGTTAAAAAAAGAGGAAAATCCCTACCTACGTCATGATGCTTTCTCACAGAATTCTGGTAAATTAGTTGTAGTCATAAAAAAGGGGGCCTTTCTAAATTGCTTTGCATGTCTATATTACAATAGAACATGATATGGTGAGCGTGGCTCAGCCAAAACAGATCTGGGCCACCCTGAGCTGGGCTGAGGACAGGCTGTGCTGTAGTTAAAAAACTGAAATAGGACTAAAAATCTCAGTTCAAGCATTCTGCTCTTCCTTAGACTTTCTGTGTGATCTTGGGCCACTCAGTATCAATAGCCTTCTGATCCTGAGCTGTAAAAACATAGTAATTATACTTCTTTTCTTCTATCCTTTGGCTACCTGATGTGTGTGTAGGTTTGCTTTGTACAGAACCAAATATAACATCATCCTGAGCTCATGTAATACTTCTAGTTTTTCACTATCAGAAGATTCCTCATACAGAGCCAACACAGGATTTCTCAAAATGCCTGTGTAGCCTCTGAAGTCAGGACAAATCACCATGCACAAAGTTCTTGGGAATTCACAGGCATCAGTTCAGTAAATATGCAGCATAGAAAAGACATAAGATGAAGATTTTCAGTGTCTTTGCATGTCAGGACATCAGCCTACAAGAACTGCTTTCCTTTTCCCAACTTGTAGATCCCCTCTACTTACCATGAGATCTTTTGAGCTAAGTCTGTGCTGTCCCTCCATGCTCCTGGTCAAGCTCTTCAGCTCCCAGCATAATATTGCTATTATGCCACAATAAGTAAACTACCATTCAGAAGTAGTTTAAAATATCCTTAATTTTAAATCAATTGATTTGCATGAGGATGCTCACACAGTGTAGTAAGGAATAGACAGCTGGGAAACTGTGTTTTCAAACCCAGTTTCATATCAGCATGCAGATGATTATGCCACATACATTTAATGTACAGCATTCCATAATCCTCCTACCAGGCAGGTTCAGGATCTTTAGTAGAAAAGTACAGTGTATCAAAAGTAATGTTCAGGAGAGGTTAGGAAGATCACCCAAATAGTAGGTGGTAAAAATGTTTCCAAACCCCAAACTGGGCAATAACTTAATGTAAGCCTCTGCGTAGTTCCTAAATTTAGGGTTTTCAGGACTTCTCCCACATCATCACCCCTTATCATGTACACCTGAATTTGAAAATTAATCCATTCCAAACTTGACGGAGCTACTGGTTGTATGGGAGAGACATGGCGGAAAGTTAGATGGAGAGATACTGCAGGTCTTTCTTATGCACTTTGAAAAAAAAAATGTAAAGCTTTCCCTTCAGCTCAGGGTACGATACAGCAAACAAGGGAAACAAACGGCAGTCAGAACATAAGACAAAGATTAAAATTCTACTGACATGACACTGTGGGGACATGTTACCCAGTACCCAGCAGTAATTTATTTTTTTTTTCCACTTTTTACTTACAGAATCAGTTATTCCTCTTTTATTGCCACCTGAATGGAAATGATATGGGATTTTATAAGCATTTATTGGTCTTACTAGAAAAGAACTCTTTAGGAAAAATCTGAAGAAGGAAGAGAAAGCAAACTGCCTATTACTTGGACAGTTCCTGAGCTTTCCAG